>NC_068444.1:20742434-21042434 GCF_023373465.1 Oncorhynchus keta | reverse complement strand
GGTATTGGAGTGGCCATCACAAAGCCCTGACCTCAATCCTGTAGAAAATGTGTGGGCAGAACTGAAAAAGCTTGTGCGAGCAAGGAGGCCTACAAATCTGACTGTTACACCAGCTCTGTCAGGAGGAATGGGCCAAAATTCACCCAACTTATTGTGGGAAGCTTGTGGAAGGCTACCTGAAATGTTTGACCCAAGTTAAACAATTTAAAGGCAATGCTACCAAATACTAATTGAGTGTATGTAAACTTCTGACCCACGGGGAATGTGATGAAAGAAATAAAAGCGGAAATAAATCCCCGCCTGCTATTATTCTGACATTTCACATTCTTAAAATAAAGTGGTGATCCTAACTGACCCAAGACAGGGAATTAAAAGGGAATTAAACGTCAGGAAATGTGAAACTGAGTTTAAATGTATTTGGCTAAGGTGTATGTCGACTTCCGACTTCAACTGTATGTGAATGATCAGGGCTTTATTCAGGAATGTTTTTTGGGCTGCTTTGATGTGTCAAGTGGGTGAGATGCGCATACTGTTTGACTTTGTGAATTTTGAGATGTCTGAGTTTCAGTTCATAGAAACTCATTGCCCAAACCTACGATGGCACAGCAGTAATGGAATGTGTCTGCTATTTGTATTTACAGCTAAGTCCCCTCCTGTTCCTTGATTGTGATGACTACTCCACTCCACCTACCTTTGTTAACTTTCTCCTGACCTGAACTGAAGCCACTTCTCATCCACTGGCACATTGAATGTTTCCCTTCCAAGCACTGAGTATCCCTATACATTCTCTCATTCCTGTATGTGGAGTCAGCCACATATACAGTCACATTACTACACATCAATGATTTTAATCCTTGCTTGGACTAACTATTTCTTAGCTCTTTTTTTGTCTGACTGTGTAGTGTGTTGTGGTATTGTTTTGTCTTTCCAGTCAAATCCTGTCCTGCACTGGTCAAGCCTCTGAACACCTCAATTCATGCCTCATACCTTTCAGTCACTGCTGTGGTCCCTTTCCCACACGGTGTAAGTAGCCCTCTCATTCCCATTCCCCATAATTTTGTATTATAAATGTCTTTATTAAATGCTTAAGTTAAAATAATTACTCTATTTTTCTCTGTTTTTGAAAGACACTTTGTCGCCTCTGTGCGTTACCTATACCGTGGGTCTCCCATCCTCAATTTTTAAGTCACCAACCTCCACTGGTATAGATTCAGATTCAGACCCAACATTAGGCCTGTACATCACCCACCCAGGACAGAAAACAACCCTACCAGCATGGAGAAAAAAACACAAAAAAACAGATTTTTTTCTTTTGGAAAAGTTTTATTGGCACATTTCCTTTAAAAACAGCTCATACATTTTTTACATAATTTATACACACAAAACCGGCAACAAAGCATAAAACACAGCATTTGAACGTTACATTTAAATTTGTTAAAAAGTACATGTTGTTAAAACCAATGAGAACAACCATGAATAAAAGTACTTTCTTTGTAAAAACATCAAATCTGTAAAAGCCATTTAAAATGTGTACTAATGATCTACCAAAGGTAAAACATTTTTAAGACATGAAAAACATGTTAAAAAGCCACTTTGTTAAAAAGCTGTCTTCAGTCCCTTGTACAGGAGCGGGGTGAGTCTGTATCAAGCTCACCTCACCCTGCTCTTCTGAGTAGATCATCGTCCCGTCCTTCGGGGCCAGAGGAGATCCCTCCCCTAGGCGCATCGCCCTAGGCGCCGCAGCGCTGTCAGGCCGTGGCCGTCGGGACCTAGGGTGTTGTGGGGGATCCTTTGCCTGGGGTCGAGGCCCCCTTCCTTTCGTACCACCCCAGGGCTTCCGTGGCTACCATGGCCACTGCCTGGGGGGTGGTCTCTACGTTTTTCGCTACCAGCAGGTTACGGGAGGACCACAGTGCTTCCTTCAGGCACGTGAGGGTGGGCCAGAGCTTGGTGAAGGTCTTCGATGGAATGGGCCTTCGGCCCACCCCATACAGCACGAGCTGAGGTGTTAGGTCCTCCCCTGCTGGCAGACACGAGGAGATCAGGGGGCCTGCTTCCTTCCACAGGTCCCTGGCGGCTCTGCACTCCCAGAGCATGTGCCTCACCGACTCTTCTTGGCCGCAGCCTGGTCGGGGGCACGCGGATGTCCTCGCCATGCCCCGTGATTGCATAACGGCCCTGAACGGGAGGATCTCGTGGGCGACCATCCAGGACAGGTCCCGATGCCGATTCAGGAGAGCAGGATGGTCCACGTTGCGCCAAACCGTTGTGGGCTCACCTATAGCGAGCCCGCGCACTGGACATACTGGTTCCCGCTCCTGCACAAGAGAGAGAAGAGAGAGGTGTTTTGTTAAGACCGTGACTGTTTCTTTTTCCAGTTTAAAATGTCTTAAAAACTTCTGGAGCTGGACGTAGGGCGGGGGTAGCAGGAAAGAGACTGGGGCTCGCAGGTCGACTGGGATCAGCCTCAGAGTCCTGAGGTAAGATCCCAGCCAGAACCGTGCGAGGGCCTGAGTCTTGTTGTTGACCGGGGAGGTGGCAAGAGTCAGATGTAACGCTGTGTAGCGGCTGCCCAGGAACAAGTAGAGGTCAGGCAAGCCTTTTCCCCCCTTGGACCTGGGCCTCTTGACCACCTCCCTCCTCAGCCTCTCCCACTTGCCTCCCCACAGGAAGTAAAAAAGCATTCGCTCCAGGTCTAAAATACTCCTTCGAGGGGGGATAAAAACAGAACTGATTAATAAAAGCACAGGTAAAATCACAGCTTTAATGATTAAAACCTTGCCCTCAAAAGTCAGCTGTCGTAGTCCCCAAAACCCCAGTCTCTGTCTTACAGTCCCCAGGATCCCACTCCAGTTACCGCTCCCTCCTCCCCCGCGGTCAAACTTTACCCCCAGTACCCTTATGTCCGTCAGTTTAACTGTCAGAGGTAGTCTGGTCAAGTCTGGGTCTGCCCACGGTCCGAAGAATTGGGCCTCTGTCTTGTCTCTGTTCAGTCTCGCCCCAGAGGCTCGTCCGTACCAGTCAGTCCTGTCCAGAGTCCTGTCGACGGATAAAAGGTCGGTACATAAAATGTTGACGTCGTCCATGTAAAAGACGCACTTGGCGGTCATCCCCCCCACTTCCCGGGATACCCACCCCACTGATCCCTTGGTCCCTTCTCAAGACCTGTGCCAGTGGTTCAATACAGGCCACGAACTGAAGAGGAGATAACGGACAGCCCTGACGGACGCCGCAGTGTACTCCCACTGCTTTTGACAGATGCCCATTTACAAGGATTTTGCTGGTGATGTCCCCGTACAGCAGTCCCACCCAAGCTAAAAACCTGTCCGGGAAACCCATTTTTTTCAGTACCTTAAAGAGGTACTGGTGCGAGACCCGATCAAAGGCTTTTTCAAAATCTAAATTTAGGACTACAAGCCGCATGTTTCTGTCTCTCGCATAACAGATGGCATCTCGGATTAGTATCAGGCTGTCCGTGATCTTCCTTCCGGGCACGGCACAGGTTTGGTCCGGGTGGATCACCTCCCCTAAAACAGAAGACATTCTGAGTGTTAAAACCTTGGTAAAAAGTTTACAATCAAAGTTTAAAAGGGTTATCGGTCTCCAGTTCTTCAGGTCCGTCCTGTCATTTTTCTTATATAAAAGAGTCACAATCCCCACTCTAAAACTGTCAGGTAGTCTGTCAAGATGTTCAAAATCGGTAAAAACAGTCAGAAGTTCTTCGGCTAAAACATCCCAAAAGGTCAAATAAAACTCCAAGGGGAGGCCATCCTCCCCCGGTGATTTACCCCTCTTAAAATGTTTCAGTCCTTGTTCCATTTCGGTCCTCGTCAGGTCTTTTGTCAGGTCGTCTGTGTTGGGTAGGGTCTTGTCGATGTATGTTAAAAGGCCCCCCATTGTTTCTTCACACACATCTTTTACCCCAAACAGTTCCCCATAGAAATCCTCAACTACTTATTTTATTCCTTCTGTATCTGTTTTTAAAACCCCATCTTTATTTTTTAAACGAGTCATTAACCTACCTTTACTAACTATTTTCTTAAAAAAGTACCTTGTGCACTTCTCCCCCTCTTCTAATTCCCTTTCCTTGCTTCTTAAGATAACCCCCTTGCTTCTCTGTTCTGCTAAAAATGCCATTTCCTTTTTTACTTCTTTAATTTCTTGGTTAAAATCAAGGCCCTGTTGGCATAGGTTAAATACCTTTCCAGTCGCTTTTGCAGTCCCACCATGCGTCTATCTTTTTCTTTGCTTTTTTTCTTTCCTATCTCTCTAAAGAAGGTCCTCGTCCTTCCCTTCACCATTTCCCACCACTGTGCTCGTGTGTCAAAGAAGTCCTGTAGCGTCTGCCACTGGCTGAACTGCTCTCTGTACTGGCTAACTACTCTATCATCTTCTAAAAGGGAGCAGTTCAATTTCCAGGGCCCTCTTCCCACAGTCACAAAAAAACAGATACTGCACTGTTTCCTCCTCCCCACAGAACAGACAGCAACTTCCCAGGATCAAGGGACTGTTTGTTCCCCTGCAGCAGCGGTAGGTCAGTGTCATTTGTGGTTAGATGTTCCAGCTCTGACACATCTCCCCATAATCAGACCCTCACTCTTCTCCCAGTTCACCTTAGCTGATGCTGCCCCCTCAAACAACACTAAAGTCCTGCTAACCTCTTCTACATCTCCCTTCCCTCTAACTAACACTGTTACATCATCAGCATAAGCTGACAATGAAACCGACTCCCCATCTACTGCCCCTGGAACTGACAACCCCTGCAGCATCTCCATCGGCCTACACAGCAGGGGTTCTATGGCTAAACAGTAGAGCTGATCCGAGTGTGGACACTTCTGCCTAATCGCTCACCTAACTGGGACTTGCCGGCTCAGCCCACCTTCCACTTTTACATAACAGAAGCCCCACAGTACAATCACTAGACCCATGATCTAAACCCACTACCCAGGCGAAATACTTCCATGGTCCTAAACAGATATGCATGACACACTATCAAAAGCTTTTTCTTGACCTATCGAAATGAGTCCCCGATCCTGATCATACATCCTAGTAATGTCTATCACTTCTCTCAGAAGAAACAAGTTGTCCATTATTGTCCGCAGAAACACACGGTATGCCTGGTCCCTGTGAACTATTGTGTCCAAACCACCTTTCAGCTGATTTGTCTAACACTTGGACAGTATTTTGTAATCCAAGCAGAGCAAGGACAACGGCCTCCAGGTTAACAATAGAGCTAAGTCCCCCTTCTTTGGCAGTAGTGACAGCACTGCCTGCTGGCAGCTGATTGGTAGTATAGAGTTCTATTATATTATTATTATTATTATTATTCTCAAAGGACTCACAAAGACCTCAAAGGTCCCTCCCCAATAGAAACGTTTCTGGGGTCTAACTCAGCTGTCAGTCCATTGACCCATGGTGCACGGCCTTGGGAGAGCTGCTGCACAGCCACTGTTAGTTCTTGAAACGAAAGATCACCATCCAGCCCAGCACTCTTCTCAGGCCCGAGCTTAGGCAGCCCCTGTAGAATCTCCTGAGCACCCTGAGGATCAGTGTAGGATCATATAGGTCTGTGTAGGAAACCATAGAAATCCTCTTCTCTGCTGGTTCGATGTGTGAGACTCTGAAGGACGCCGTAGATGGAGCTTCTGCTGCGCCGACTTCCTCTCCATTAGGGGTGTGCCGACTTGACCATACTCTTATTCGTAAACATATCCGTAAATTGGGTGGTGAGGGTAGGTAGCAACACATCTGCCACACTGATCCTCAACACTGTTAACCCACAACTGCATGGCTAGGCACGACTCCAACACCATCATTATGTTTGCAGATGACAACAGTGGTAGGTAGGCCTGATCAACAACGAGACAGCCTATAGGGAGGAGGTCAGAAACCTGGACGGGTGGTGCCAGAATAACAAAATATCCCCTCAACGTAACCAAGACTAAGGAGATGATTGTGGACTACAGGAAAAGGAGGACAGAGCACACCCCCATTCTCATCGACAGGGCTGTAGTGGAGCAGGTTGAGAGCTTCAAGTTCCTTGGTGTCCACATCACCAACAAACTAGAATGGTCCAAACACACCAAGATGGCCATTAAGAGGGCACGACAAAGCCTATTCCCCTGAGATCCTCAAAGTTCTACAGCTGCAACATTGAGAGCATCCTGATCGGTTGCATCACTGCCCGGTACGACAATTGCTCGGCCTCCGACCGCAAGACACTAGAGGGTAGTGCGTTTGGCCCAAGTACATCACTGGGGCTAAACTGCCTGCCATCCAGGACCTCTACACCAGGCGGTGTCAGGGGAAGGCCCTACAAATTGTCAAATTGTCCATCGCAAGCGGTAGTGGAGTGCCAAGTCTAGGACAAAAAGGCTTCTCAACAGTTTTTACCCCCAAGCCATAAGACTCCCGAACAGGTAATCAAATGGCTACCTAGACTATTTGCATTGTGTGCCCCCCCCTCCCCACCCCCTCTTTTACGCTGCTGCTACACTGTTTATCATGTATGCATAGTCACTTTGACTATACGTTCATGTACGTACTACCTCAATTGGGCCGACCAACCAGTGCTCCTGCACATTGGCTAACCGGGCTATCTACATTGTGTCCCACCATCCGCCAACCCCTCTTTTACGCTTCTGCTACTCTCTGTTCATCATATATGCATAGTCACTTTAACCATATCTACATGTACATACTACCTCAATCAGCCTGACAAACCGGTGTCTGTATATAGCCTCGCTACTGTATATAGCCTCGCTACTGTATATAGCCTCGCTACTGTTTTTCACTGTCTTTATACTGTTGTTTTTATTTCTTTACTTACCTAATACCTTTTTTGCACTATTGGTTAGACCCTATAAGTAAGCATTTCACTGTTGTATTCAGCGCACGTAGCAAATACACTTTGACTTGAAATTGACAGTTGATAGTCGGATTGGATGATACTCATGATCTGACGTTTTCTTTATATGGTTAAGTAGATGTTGGCAAAATATCTCCTTGTACATTTATATGCCGGACAACCTGCAGATTAGTTGTCTCCTCAACTTGCAATGGGTAGACAAGTTTGCTTCAGTTATAATGCACGTCGGCGTTTCATATTTTTCCTCGCCCCACTTCAGACTACTTGTGGTCACATAAACCATGTAGGCTTTCCCCTCATACCTCACCAGATACTAAATGTCTAAAGTTTTTGTTGGTGGGTTTTTACATCCAAGTAATACCTCTGAGGGACTGGCACATTTCTTGTAACGTGCCGTTACAAGCTACCGCATCAGGTCACCATCAGGAATGAACGTTGGATATAGTAGCCGTGGAGAAAAGTGGCATAAGTTGCAAAACAATCCCAGCCAGGTCAGCTGTGATAAAAGACAGTATTCGACATCCATTCATGTCTGAGGATGTCAAGAGTGAGCGCTCTTACCTTCAAGTAGGTTTCGGTTTTGCTAAGGCAGTGTCAGTGGGGATGGTTTTGTTTTAAGTTAGCATTTCCTGCACATTTAGTTTCTTGCCCTAGCACTACACAGCGGATACAAATAATTAACTAATCATCCAGCTTTGATTATTTGAATCAGCTGTGTAGTACTAGGGGAAAAAACTGTTTTAAGCTTTCCCTAACCATTACCTTAACCATTTGGAGTTAATGCCTGAACTTAACCTTAAACACCTTGAAATTTGACATTTGGAACAATTTAGGAATTTGACGTTTGAGAAACATGGATGAACATCTAATTCTGACGTAAGACTGAGCTGGTAGAAAAAAAAAACATTAATTTAGAGTAACACTTGTCTCAACCAGCCAGTTGACAGGTACTCCTGTTTCATAAACACAACCACTGCTTTATTCATTTACGAAGCAGTTGAAAGATTTTTTGTCAACCTGGAGGAAAATCCTACACCATCACATTTGGCTCAGGCATACACCTTAAACCGTGGCGGAGAGACAGGGACAGCTTCTCCATGTGAGATCCCATACCCACTCTCACCAAACAAATACCACCCAAGCAAATAACTCACCCTACAACGTAGACTATGTAACCACTAAAATAAAGCACTTACCCTAAATCAAGCAGTGACAAAGAAATAAGAAAGAAATTACCAAAAAAAGGGACCCGCAAACCATCTCACCACCCACAGCACCCTCACAGAATAGATTTATTTTTACTCATACAAAGCTGTTAATTTTAGTCTATTCAAACAGACCCCATTTCAAAGGAAACACTGTGCCTTTAAACAGCTTGGAAAATTCTATAATATTGTCATGGTTTTAAAAGCTTCTGATAGACTCGAATGATGTCAATTAGCCTATTGGAGGTGTGGATGTATTTCAAGGCCTACCTTCAAACTTAGTGTCTCTTGATTTTCTCATGATGTCAAGCAAAAGAAATTGAAAATTGCAAATCAATCCCAGAACAACAGCAAAGGACCTTGTGAAGATGCTGGAGGAAACGGGTACATAAGTATCTATATCCACAGTAAAACGAGTCCTACATCGACATAACCTGAAAGGCCCCTCAGCAAGGAAGAAGCCACTGCTCCAAAACCGCCATAAAAGCCAGACTATGGTTTGCAACTGCACATGGGGACAAAGATCGTACTCTTTGGAGAAATGTCCTCTGGTCTAATTAAACAAAAATAGAACTGTTTGGCCATCATGTTGTGGGGGTGCTTTGCTGCAGGAGGGACTGGTGTGCTTCACAAAACAGATGGCACCATGAGGATGGAAAATTATGTGGATATATTGAAGCAACATCTCAAGACATCAGTCAGGACGTTAAAGCTTGGTCGCAAATGGGTCTTCCAAATGGACAATGACCCCAAGCGTACTTCCAAAGTTGTGGCAAAATGGCTTAAGGACAACAACGTCAAGGTATTGGAGTGGCCATCACAAAGCCCTGACCTCAATCCCATAGAAAATGTGTGGGCAGAACTGAAAAAGTGTGTGTGTGAGCAAGGAGGCCTACAAACCTGACTGTTACACCATCTCTTTCAGGAGGAATGGGCCAAAATTCACCCAGCTTATTGTGGGAAGCTTGTGGAAGGCTACCTGAAATGTTTGACCCAAGTTAAACAATTTAAAAGCAATGCTGACAAATATTAATTTCATGTATGTAAACCTCTGACCCACTGGGAATGTGATTAAAGAAATAAAAGCTGAAATAAACCATTATCTCTACTATTATTCTGACATTTCACATTCTTAAAATGTGATGATGCTAGCTGACCTAAGGTGTATGTAAACTTCAGACTGTAACAAGATGGAGGACAGAGTGTTTTGTTGATTCTGAGATCTGAATGTATATGTTTCTTGTGTTTTTTTTAATGGAAAGTTTGCTTAATTTTCTTAGAACAATTCGAGAATTACTTTACATAGAACCACGAGGAAACCTGTAGGAAACGTAATGCTGAAGTACTGAAATTCCCACTAAAGAAAGTCGTTTTTAACATTCTCTGATCTTTTGAAAACATTCACAATGTCAAACTAGTTGGAGATTGTTCCTAGAACATTACCAAAGGTGAAATAAAATGTTACCATGTTTGAACATTTAGGAAACATTCTGTTAAAGTAATGAAATGGCAAGTTTTTTTTGTTTTTTTGTAAAGTTTCTTAAATGTGCAAAAATAAATAAAAGCCAAGCAACTATCCTGCACCATTCAAAGAAAGTTGTGGGAAGGTTGTATGCATGATAACCAAAGGACAACCACTCTCTCACCAAACTTTAAGAAACATATGGTTTTCAGAACGTTATGTGCTTTTTTGCTAGTTAGGAATTCACCTCACCTGGTTGATTATACTGTATCTTAATTGAACACAAATTGAAAGAAAAAAGAAAAACAGCAGACACACAGCCCTCCAGGAATTGAGTATAACACCACATCATTGCATGGCTTCACCACCAAGACCCCCTGTACAATTGGGTCCTGGACTTCCTGATGGGCCGCCCCCAGGTGTTGAAGGTAGGAAACAACATCTCCACTCCACTGATCCTCAACACTGGGGCCCCACAAGGGTGCGTGCTCATTCCCCTCCTATACCCCCTGTTCACCCATGAGTACGTGACCATGCACGCCTCCAGGCTTGATTACCAACAATGACGAGACAGCCTACAAGGGGGAAATGAGGGCACTCGGAGTGTGGTGTCAGGAAAACAACCTCTCACTCAACGTCAACATAACAAAGGAGATGATTGTGGACTTTAGGAAACAGCAGAGGGAGCACCCACCTAACCACATCGACGGGACAGCAGTGGAGAAGGTAAACGTTTTAAGTTCCTCGGTGTACACATCATGGACAAACTGAAATGGTCCACCCACACAGACAGAGTGGTGAAGAAGGCGCTATGGTGCCTCTTCAACCTCAGGAGGCTGAAGAAACCCTCACAAACTTTTACAGATGCACAATTGAGAGCCTCCTGTTGGGCTGTTTCACTGCTTAGTACGGCAACTGCACCCCCCTCAACGGCAAGGCTCTCCAGAGGGTGGTGCGGTCTGCACAACGCATCACCGGAGGCAAACTACCTGCCCTCCAGGACACCTACACCACCTGATGTCACTAGAAGGCCAAAAAGTTTATCAAGGACAACAACCACCCGAGCCACTGCCTGTTCACCCCGTTACCATCCAGAAGGCGAGGTCAGTACAAGTGCATCAAAGCTGGGACCGAGAGACTGAAAAACAGCTTCTATCTCAAGGCCATCAGAATGATAAACAGCCATCACTAACACAGAGAGGCTGCTGCCCTCATACAGACTTGAAATCATTGGAAACTTTAATAAATGGATCACTAGTCATTTTAATAATGCCACTCTAATAATGATGTTTACATATCTTTAATTACCCTTCTCATATGTATATACTGTATTTTATGCCATCTATTGCATCTTGCCTATGCCACTCTGTCATTACCCATCCATATATATATATATACAGTATATATGTATATACTCTTATTCCATTCCTTTACTTAGATTTGTGTGTATTAAATAGTTGTGCGGAATTGTTAGACTACATGTTAGATATTGCTGCACTGTCGGGATTAGAAACACAAGCATTTCGCTGCATTCAAAACAAATCTGCTAACTATGTGTATGTGACCAATACAATTTGATTTGATTGATCTGACCATAGTCATTGAGATTGTGTCTTTGCTTTGAGGTAACCCTGCAAATATGGTCAAACTGACCACCAGGTGTCAGTAGGGCTCTGCTAAAACTTCTCCATCATTTTCCAATCTCTCAGATTTAATGAATAGGACTATTGGGAAACCTGAATGACAAGCACATTCACAAGGATCTCCACAAATGCAAAAACATACACCTCCCAACCCCCCTATCTAGGATATGTGTTCTTTGATCATTTTTAGATGTAATTAATAATGTAAACCCTCTAAACAAGCAGTCAGAGAAGGTTGAAAAGCAACAAATAAAACTAGAATTACCTGTTCGTTCCCAGTTGACAAGTATCAGTGGTAGATATTGCAGAACGGGAAGGACAGCCACCCAGACAGACAGATGGACAGTCATATGGGCGCAAAGCTTTGAGTCTGCCTGTCTGTGTGTGTCTGTGCTAGTACAATCGAGTTGATGACAGGTTTTCTAAAGGTAGAAACAATTGCCTACCCTCTCAGTCCTCAGTTGCCATGACAACAAGCTAGGCTCTGGAACACAGGGGTAAGTTAGTCCCAGGAGTGGTCTGGTCCCAAAGAGGCGGGACGTAGATGGGACTAGACAAGCCACACACACACACACACATAGTTATCATCTAGAATCAGTTGACTATTTTAGAGACAGAGCGGACCGGAAGGCACAGCTCTGGTCTGAGAGGCCCATTGGGAGTATTCCTTTGAAGGATTTTAAAGATAGAAAGGAGGTTTGTCTGCAAGTCAAAAAAAACAATCACAAAGTCTGCGTCTCTAATTCTATAGGGCTGGTCAAAAGTAGTGCACTTTGTAGGGAATATGGTGCCATTTGAAGGATGATTTTGGGACGTAGGGAAACTTGTCCAGGGATTGAATTACTTGGTGCATGGTGGTTGATACTGTTTCTGGAAAGATCTTTATTTATTTAAACCTCTGGCTCACTCTATCCTTCTCTCTGTATCATCTCTCCAAGCTATACCAGCCAGCCAACCCCTCATTCTCTTTTCGTCTGTCTGTCTGTCTGTCTCCCAGTGCTGCTCTACAAATAAATCATTCTCTTTGATATGGGTGAACTTGGATTACCTACACCCAGAGTGGGTCCAGGTATACCCATGATGCACCACTGCCTGCCAAGGCACCCCCTGGCTCTGCATCAGACACCTGTGTAATGCGCTGGAGACACAACAGGAAGGAAGGAAGGATGTTTAGCACAACTTCCAGGGGACACCCCAAGGATTGTTGGGAATTTTACATATTTAAATGTTCGTTTCCTTACCTTGAAAGCATATGCCTGAACTTAACCCTCACCTTCAAATTCAGAGTTAATGTCTAAACTGAACCTTAAACACTTTAAAACTTGACATTTGGAACAACTTTGAAATTTGAAGTTTGAGAAACATGGATGAACGTGTAATTCTGAGGTGAGACTGTGAGAGCTGGTAGGGTTTTCTACCAACTGACGTAAATGTACTCCAACACATTCAACCATTCAGTTATTTTATCCTTTCATCCATTTCTATCCTTTACATCCCTTTCCTTTAGCAAACCACTGAGGATGTATGATTAATGTCATGGAGGCATTAGCGACCATAATGAATTTAGTGTGATTCTTCAAGCCATATTAGTCTCTTGCCCTGGTCCCTTTTACCACACCAAGGTGCAGCTGTCTGACTAGGTGCTTCAGCCGGGTGGCTGGGCCATCAGACAAAGGTGTGTTTGTGCGTGTGTGTGTAATGCGTATATCTTGCTCATTCAGTAGCAAATTGTGCTGCTGTTCTCCTGAATAATAGAAAATAATGACAACCATCCCCCCTCCATGTTTCCCGAGGTGAACGGTAGGCAAGTTAATGACATTGGGTCTCTCCATCCTCGCTTGGCTGGATCCCCGCTGGTAATTACTGGCTTGATTGTTACGGAATCGCCAGCTAGCGCTCAGCACACACACACACACACCACTACCCCTCCACCCCCTACAAGATGAACAGCCCAGCCGAATTATCTTTAGTATGCCTGGGCCCTGACATTAACTAACCTGAATTGAGTAATTACAATTTAGCTTTCAACCGATAGGCGCAGTCTGGGTTTTAATTTGCCATGCCTTAAATCTTCCGTGCAGTTTCTCTTTCTTTATTAAAGGTCCATTTAGCTGTGGCTTAGCTAGAGGGGGAAGGGGTTTAGCTAGAGGGGGAAGGGGTTTAGCTAGAGGGGGAAGGGGTTTAGCTAGAGGGGAAAGGGGTTTAGCTAGAGGGGAAAGGGGTTTAGCTAGAGGGGAAAGGGGTTCGGCTAGAGGGGAAAGGGGTTCGGCTAGAGGGGAAAGGGGTTCGGCTAGAGGGGAAAGGGGTTCGGCTAGAGGGGGAAGGGTCTTGGCTAGAGGGGGAAGGGGTTTAGCTAGAGGGGGAAGGGGTTTAGCTAGAGGGGGAAGGGGTTTAGCTAGAGGGGAAAGGGGTTTAGCTAGAGGGGAAAGGGGTTTAGCTAGAGGGGAAAGGGGTTTAGCTAGAGGGGAAAACGGGTTTAGCTAGAGGGGAAAGGGTCTTGGCTAGAGGGGGAAGGGTCTTGGCTAGAGGGTGAAGGGTCTTGGCTAGAGGGGGAAGGGTCTTGGCTAGAGGGGGAAGGGTCTTGGCTAGAGGGGGAAGGGTCTTGGCTAGAGGGGGAAGGGTCTTGGCTAGAGGGTGAAGGGTCTTGGCTAGAGGGGGAAGGGTCTTGGCTAGAGGGTGAAGGGTCTTGGCTAGAGGGCGAAGGGTCTTGGCTAGAGGGTGAAGGGTCTTGGCTAGAGGGGGAAGGGTCTTGGCTAGAGGGTGAAGGGTCTTGGCTAGAGGGTGAAGGGTCTTGGCTAGAGGGGGAAGGGTCTTGGCTAGAGGGGGAAGGGGCTGCAGGTAGGCAAGTGCACAGTAAGTGTCATCATGCAGTGTGTGTGTCCTGCATGGGAGTGTGCAGGTATGTGTGCACACGTACATGTCTTTAGGCCTGAATACAGACCATGTACAGGCAATTGACAGGTGTATTATAATAAGTATAATGTATCTGACAGGAAACTTATGGATTTTACAGACAACATATGTCCTCCATATTTCTGTATTTTCCCCCATATTGTTCTTCACTCCTTCTGTTTACTGCTGCTCTCCCCTTAAGTAGAATTTATTCCATTTACTTTGTCTTGACGGCATCAAGCTTATATTGTATGTCATGAAGTCATCATTTATCATCTATATTCCTGTCTTTTCAGTGTGTTAAACATTTACATAGAACTTCCTCATTCTCTTCTGTTCACTTCTTCATTATATCAAGCACAATGCAGGGAGATGTAATCAGTTGTACTAAATGATGGCTCTGATGCTGTAAGCCTGAAACCCACCTAGCATCTGTTCGTGAAGCCAGTACATCACACAGACACTCCACACGCCTTCTCTTAGACTCCGCACTGCCTCAGCCATTTCCATCATCCTATTACCAAAATGTTACAATGTCTGAGCTGGCTCTTTTAAGACCACGTAGGGTCACCGGTAGGGGGAAGAACTTGAGTTACAGGTTGCTGCATACGGCACTTATTGTGACGCCTACGTTCAACCTTTAATCACTCACTCAAAAAGACAGTTGACGTTGATTACTTTTTTTCAAATCCAATGTATTTTCCACATAGATTCAACGTTACAATACGTTGACAAATGACATTGAAACAACGTTCATTCAACCATTTTGTGCCCAGTGGTTTGTCAACTTCCTACCCTCTCCATACTCGCATACTCACAATGGTCTGTCTAACAGGATGCAGCCTGCCTACCCTTAGCTCTAGCGGGGTATTCATGACACACACACACACACACAAAATGCTTTTCCTGTTGGACAACGGCACCAATTGTATCACATGACGAACGCGAAAGATACCTTGTCTGTCTCCCCTTGAAATGTCAATGTCTGCATTCCAAATGGCACCCTGCTGCACCCTAATCCCTATATAGTGCACTCATTTTGCCCTAGTGGCCCGAGTCAAAAGTAGTGCACTATGTAGGGAATAGGTTGCCATTTGGGATGCAGACAATGTTGAAGAGATCTGAGATTTCCTGAAAAGGGAGAGAAAGAAGTTGAAACAGAAACAGAGAATGAGAGAGTTGTCTTACCAATAAGTGCTGATACATATTTTAACAGACATGAAGGACAGTGGCAGTTGTAAATGATAAGGACTGTTTTATATTTCATGACATCTAAAGAGAGAGAGCGAGAGCGAGAGGACAGAAAGAGAAGACAGAGAGAGAGACAGGAAGGTGTAATGTGATGAACTGAATACATATACAGTTATTTCAGGATACAAAGCTGACTCATAATAACGTTAATGGTATTCCAAATAGTTTTTCCATTCATAATTATTTCTAAGCTTATCTCTAACTTAAGAGAAAGTGAGAGAAAGACCGGCAGAGAGAAAGAGAGGGAGACAGAGAGCAATAGAGGAGGATGTGAGTGAGACATAACCGACACCTATCCAAATAGCCACAGGTAATTTATCTTGTCTCATCAACTCATCATATTTCTGTGTTCCCTCATTCCTCACACCACAGACTGTCTGATGCCTACCTCTAAACCACACACAGTTCCTGTACACTTCATACTCTGCATGGTGTCCATATTAGGACAATCTAAGGAACATGGTGTTGATGAGGAATCACACAAACTCCTTGTGACTCTGTGTCCAATATGGCTGCTGATGAGAAAGCTCTCTCTCACCCCCTATCCCTCATTGCAACAGACCGATGCCAAAAGAAGCCCTGAGATGATGGTGCCATTTCTCCCACAGAGCAGATTCAGCCTTATTGGGATAATTGCACCTGCAGGGATGCGTAATAGAATGATCAGCCAGTGTTAGGATGGAGAGACACAGGTGTGAGCGGGCCAATTTCGAACGATTATACACCTGCACAAAACCTGCAAACGCTGTTGGAACATCTGGAGGAAAAATTTCAGCAGGTGCAAAACTAACAGAACATTCAGATTGAAGTTATTTGTAGGATAGAAAGGCTCATGGTCTTCCACAAGCAGTGTCAAGGTTTTATGGGAAAGATTGAACAAAACACCCTGTTGTAATATTCAACGCTGTGGTAAGAGTTTGGTACAGATTCTTTGATACAGTTGATACGGTGGATAGCAGCGCTCATGGTCTAACACAAGCAATGTCAAGGTTTTATGGAAAATATATACAATACAGGGAATAGAGTACAGGATGCAGAGTGATTCATATATACACTAACAAATAATAGAGGATTTCTCCCATAGTATATTGAACATTGAAAGGTCAGAGGTTGTTAGAGGTTCTGAATTATTTGATATACAGTTGCTGCTGAATCTAAGGAGCAAGGAGTGTCATGGTTTCATCAGGAAGAGTGTACAATAGAGGGACTGGTCAGAGTGAACCTATATCAGTTGTTGTAGAAAACGTTTCACTCATTCTCTGCAAATACAGAGCATTTCTCCCTCATCATTAACATTTCCTCGTGCAATCTCTGAGAGTTTATTTACTGTGTTCCTTCTGAAACACAATTGTTTGGTCTCAGGTACTCTTGGCTGAAATTAGTATTTCACTCATATTTCATTATTTGTAGTATTTGTGCATGTAATCATTTACATGGAAATGCTCTTTATCCATTGGGGTTGTATTCTGTTTAAAATGGTATCACTTATCTTTCCAGCTTGAGAGAACATGTTAGCCATTCTGTATATATCCCAACTAAACTGTGTGTGTGTGTGTGTGTGTGTGTGTGTGTGTGTGTGTGTGTGTGTGTGTGTGTGTGTGTGTGTGTGTGTGTGTGGGGTGTATCAGGGTTGGTCTCAATTCGAATTGAAGGCAGTCAATTAAAGAAGTGTTAAGAATTTGAAAACTAAAAATGTAAAAATTCATGACATATCTTCTCCTTTTCAGTTAATTGAGAAGTCATTCAAAATGGACGTACCTTTTTCAATCACTGAATTTGAATTTCTGTTTACTTTTCTGAATTGACTGCCTTCAATTAAAATTGAGCCTAACCCAAAATAATTAGGTGTGTTTGTGTGTCTCACAAGTCTGAACCATACTACTGACTTCTGATTCCAACTTGCAACCTTTGGAATCAGAGGCAGATGCTTACAGAGGAATCAAAGACATGCTTCTAGAGTAATCAGAGACATGCTTACAGAGGAATCAGAGACATGCTTATAGAGTAATCAGAGACATGCTTATAGAGGAATCAGAGACATGCTTATAGAGGAATCAGAGACATGCTTACAGAGTAATCAGAGACATGCTTATAGAGGAATCAGAGACATGCTTATAGAGGAATCAGAGACATGCTTATAGAGGAATCAGAGACATGCTTATAGAGGAATCAGAGACATGCTTATAGAGGAATCAGAGACATGCTTATAGAGGAATCAGAGACATGCTTATAGAGGAATCAGAGACATGCTTACAGAGGAATCAGAGACATGCTTATAGAGGAATCAGAGACATGCTTATAGAGGAATCAGAGACATGCTTATAGAGGAATCAGAGACATGCTTATAGAGGAATCAGAGACATGCTTATAGAGGAATCAGAGACATGCTTATAGAGGAATCAGAGACATGCTTATAGAGGAATCAGAGACACGCTTATAGAGGAATCAGAGACATGCTTATAGAGGAATCAGAGACATGCTTATAGAGGAATCAGAGACATGCTTATAGAGGAATCAGAGACATGCTTACAGAGGAATCAGAGACATGCTTATAGAGGAATCAGAGACATGCTTACAGAGTAATCAGAGACATGCTTATAGAGGAATCAGAGACATGCTTATAGAGGAATCAGAGACATGCTTATAGAGGAATCAGAGACATGCTTACAGAGGAATCAGAGACATGCTTATAGAGGAATCAGAGACATGCTTATAGAGGAATCAGAGACATGCTTATAGAGGAATCAGAGACATGCTTATAGAGGAATCAGAGACATGCTTATAGAGGAATCAGAGACATGCTTACAGAGGAATCAGAGACATGCTTACATAGTAATCAGAGACATGCTTATAGAGGAATCAGAGACATGCTTATAGAGGAATCAGAGACATGCTTATAGAGGAATCAGAGACATACTTATAGAGGAATCAGAGACATGCTTATAGAGGAATCAGAGACATGCTTATAGAGGAATCAGAGACATGCTTACAGAGTAATCAGAGACATGCTTATAGAGGAATCAGGGACATGCTTATAGAGGAATCAGAGACATGCTTATAGAGGAATCAGAGACATGCTTACAGAGGAATCAGAGACATGCTTATAGAGGAATCAGAGACATGCTTATAGAGGAATCAGAGACATGCTTATAGAGGAATCAGAGACATGCTTATAGAGGAATCAGAGACATGCTTATAGAGGAATCAGAGACATGCTTACAGAGGAATCAGAGACATGCTTATAGAGTAATCAGAGACATGCTTATAGAGGAATCAGAGACATGCTTATAGAGGAATCAGAGACATGCTTATAGAGCAATCAGAGACATGCTTATAGAGGAATCAGAGACATGCTTATAGAGGAATCAGAGACATGCTTATAGAGGAATCAGACACACACACACACACACACACACACACACTGGTGAGGCCAAGTTGTTGAGGGTATGGGCTCGATCGTTGGGAGTCACAAGGCTTTTTGTGCTACTGGTGTGTAGCTATATGGTGCGTGTGTACAGCTGACTTCTTAACTGTCTCAATGTCAGCACTAAAAGTATCTTTCTATTGAATTGAATTTGCATAGCCTATATACTATCAAGATTCCTCCATTTTAAAAGTAACTGGGCAATTCCACGATAACAGGGTGATTATTTACGTTAAAATGTACTGTATGTCAACCAACAACCAATGATTGACTAGTAATGCAGATGCAACCTTTGGTAACAGAATGACAGCACAAACAGTCATTCTCTTCCCAAATGTTGCATCTGCACTGTTCTTCAAGTTAATGTATTTTGTACAGTTTTCTGTGGAAATTGTTAAAAGTGGTCACATAGGGTTGTACTGTATGATTTGTTTAACTTTCAAATGATTGTTTTTTTTTGTTTAACATACATTTTAAAATGTAAACTGGGTCTCAGCATCACTGGGTTACCTGGGAATTGCCCACCTCGGACGAAGATAAGCAGTCAGTTACAGTTACATTATACAGTGCTGTGTTAAAACCAATGTGGTGGCCTGTGGGTCTGTCAGGCCACAGAGTCCTTGTAAAACATAAAACCAATCTAAAGGTGAGGTTTGATTTGGTCACAACTCATAAATCTACTACTCCAGGAGGACAGGACACCTCAGCAGCTACCAGGACAAACTCATTACTGCACGCACGCACACACGCACACACGCACGCACACACACACACAGTATATTACTGACTGGGTCACATTGGAAAACAGACGTTTTATGCAGAAATGGCTGCCTAGCTTCTCTGGCTTTCCAGAATGTACCAAAGCAGCATGCTCCTCAGCGGATAAAGTGTGTGTTTGTGTTGTGTCAGGTCCTAATTTAGACCCATATATTTAGGACCTTAGCTTCTGAGGGAGTGCCTGTCGCCACAAGATTGATCTGATCCAGTCAGTGTGTGTGTCTGTGTATGTGTGTGCGTGTGTGTGTCTGTATGTGTGCATGAATGGGTACGCACAGTTTGTTTGTGTAGTTATGTAAATGTCTGTTTGTGTGTGTGTGTGCGTGTGTGTCAGTCTGTGCACAGGCATGTGTAGGAGTTTGTGTGTTCCAGGGTCTTTTTAGGACCATTGGGATTTTCTCTGACCCTTACCATCTGGTGGACACAGTCAATACGTCCCTAAGCTACGTGTAGGACTTGCTGTGTGTGTGTGTGTGTGTGTGTGTGTGTAGGACTTGCTGTGTGTGTGCGTGTGTTTGTGTGTGTCCATGCGTGCTTGTGTGTGTTTATGTGTGTGTGTGTGTGTGTGTGTGTGTGTGTGTGTGTGTGTGTGTGTGTGTGTGTGTGTGTGTGTGTGTGTGTAGGACTTGCTTGCTTTCCCCCAGTTGACTCTAAAAGGTCACATACTGACCCATCAGGCATGAAAAAAACCATCAGCACAACCTGTACATCTAACAGAATGCCAATAACATGGCAGCCATTTTGAGCAGTTATCTTGGTTCACTGGTCATTGCCATGCGTTCAAAGCTCAGAAAGGTTTCATCTGAATTTTTCTGACCTTGGATTGACTGCCTGGACCTTGAAATGACAGTAAATGTTACGAGTGTAGTAGTTCTTGTAATGTCATTGCTGTTGACAATGTCTCTCTATCCGTTCAATGCATTTTTTTTTTAGCAAAAGTTGGGTAAATGTTTTTGCAAATGAAAAAAGGTGTGTAAATGGTGTCTTAGGAGAGGGCAGCCTGCCGTCAACTGCAGAGGTAGACCAAGTAGTTTTCTATACTTGAAGGTGAGAGTTATGGGTATAAAGCATGGCAGCATGCCCCCCCAGTAGTGTTATATATAGCCAGCTGCTGTTTGTGTGTGTGTGTGAATGTGTGTCGGTGCAGCGTGTGAGACCAGAACACTGTGCTAATTAATAACCAGTGGTTTTCTCTGGAGATGCATTTGAATATTCATAGAAAACTTGATCATTGAGACAACTGCTGCTAGTGACAGAGACAGATACCCTAACAATAATGGCTGGAACGGAGAGAATGGAATGGCATTAAACACATTGGAACTAGGTGTTTGAAATATTTGATACCATTCTACTGATTCCGCTCCAGCCATTACCATGAGCCCGTCCTCCCCAATTAAGGTGCCACCAACCTCCTGTGAAATACACAATGAGTAACAATAACTTGGCTATATACACAGGGTACCAGTACCGGGGTCGATGTGCAAGGGGTACAAGGTAATTGAGGTAGATATGAACAAATAACTAGAAATAAAATGACAGATAATGAACAGTAGCAGCAGTGTATGTGATGAGTCAAAAAGGGTCAATGCAGAAAGTCCTGGTAGCTATTTTGTTAATTATTTAACTAACTGTTTAGCAGTCTTATGGCTTTGGGGTAGAAGCTGTTCAGGGTCGTGTGAAAGGGAGCTTGGCCCCAGTGACGTACTGGGCCATATGCACTACCCACTGTAGCGCCTTGCGGTCGGATGCCGAGAAGTAGCCATAGCAAGTGGTGATGCAGCCAGTCAAGATGCTCTCAATGGTGTAGATGTAGAATGTTTTGAGGATCTGAGGACCCGAGAAGTAGCCATAGCAAGTGGTGATGCAGCCAGTCAAGATGCTCTCAATGGTGTAGATGTAGAATGTTTTGAAGATCTGAGGACCCGAGAAGTAGCCATAGCACGTGGTGATTCAGCCAGTCAAGATGCTCTCAATGGTGTAGATGTAGAATGTTTTGAGGATCTGAGGACCCGAGAAGTAGCCATAGCAAGTGGTGATGCAGCCAGTCAAGATGCTCTCAATGGTGTAGATGTGGAATGTTTTGAGGATCTGAGGACCCGAGAAGTAGCCATAGCAAGTGGTGATGCAGCCAGTCAAGATGCTCTCAATGGTGTAGCTGTAGAATGTTTTAAGGATCTGAGGACCCTCTAATATCTGATAAGACGGAGACAACTACACCCTCCCCCCTCCAAAAGAGACAATGATTTGATATCCTTGAAACAAGGCTGGAGTTTTATGTGAATGAGGAGAAAGAGCATGCAGGTGCCAGATCTGTGGTGGAATGTTAACTGAAGACTTTGTTCCCAGGCTGTTGGACTTCATTTGTATTCAATGTGATTTGAATGCACTTCGAATTGTCCTCTAATACCTGATAAAATGAATGAACCTCATCAGAGCCCCACTTCCCCTCCCCTCCCTGCCTCAACCCCATCAGAGACCACCACCCCTCCCCTTCCTGCCTCAACCCCTTCACAGCTCCACCTCCCTCCTCTCCCTGCCTCAATCACATCACAGCTCCAGCTCCCTTCCTCTCCTCTCCCTGCCTCAACCCCATCACTGCCCCAGCTCTCTTCCCCTCCCTGCCTCAACCCCATCACAGCCCCAGCTCCCTTCCTCTCCTCTCCCTGCCTCAACCCCATCACTGCCCCAGCTCTTCCCCTCCCTGCCTCAACCCCATCACAGCCCCAGCTCCCTTCCTCTCTCTACCTCAACCCATCACAGCCCCAGCTCCCTTCCTCTCCCTGCCTCAACCCCATCACAGCCCCAGCTCCCTTCCTCTCATCTCCCTGCCTCAACCCCATCACAGCCCCAGCTCCCTTCCCCTCCCTGCCTCAACCCCATCACAGCCCCAGCTCCCTTTCTCTACCTGCCTCAACCCCATCACAGCCCCGGCTCCCTTTCTCACCCTGTCTCAACCCCATCACAGCCCCAGCTCCCTTCCTCTCTCTGCCTCAACCCCATCACAGCCCCAGCTCCCTTCCTCTCCTCTCCCTGCCTCAACCCCATCACTGCCCCAGCTCCCTTCCTCTCTCTGCCTCAACCCCATCACAGCCCCAGCTCCCTTCCTCTCTCTGCCTCAACCCCATCACAGCCCCAGCTCCCTTCCTCTCTCTGCCTCAACCCCATCACAGCCCCAGCTCCCTTCCTCTCCTCTCTCTGCCTCAAACCCATCACAGCCCCAGCTCCCTTTCTCTCCCTGCCTCAACCCCATCACAGCCCCGGCTCCCTTTCTCTCCCTGTCTCAACCCCATCACAGCCCCAGCTCCATTCCTCTCTGCCTCAACCCCATCACAGCCCCAGCTCCCTTCCTCTCTCTGCCTCAACCCCATCACAGCCCCAGCTCCCTTTCTCTCTCTGCCTCAACCCCATCACAGCCCCAGCTCCCTTCCTCTCTCTGCCTCAACCCCATCACAATCCCAGCTCCCTTCCTCTCTCTGCCTCATACCCCATCACAGCCCCAGCTCCCTTCCTCTCTGCCTCAACCCCATCACAGCCCCAGCTCCCTTCCTCTCTCTGCCTCAACCCCATCACAGCCCCAGCTCCCCTCCTCTCCCTGCCTCAACCCCATCACAGCCCCAGCTAACTTCCTCTCTCAGCCTCAACCCCATCACAGCCCCAGCTCCCTTCCTCTCTCTGCCTCAACCCCATCACAGCCCCAGCTCCCTTCCCCTCTCTGCCTCAACCCCATCACAGCCCCAGCTCCCTTCCTCTCTCTGCCTCAACTCCATCACAGCCCCAGCTCCCTTCCTCTCTCTGCCTCAACCCCATCATAGCCCCAGCTCCCTTCCTCTCTCTGCCTCAACCCCATCACAATCCCAGCTCCCTTCCTCTCTCTGCCTCAACCCCATCACAGCCCCAGCTCCCTTCCTCTCTCTGCCTCAACCCCATCACAGCCCCAGCTCCCTTCCTCTCTCTGCCTCAACCCCATCACAGCCCCAGCTCCCCTCCTCTCCCTGCCTCAACCCCATCACAGCCCCAGCTACCTTCCTCTCTCTGCCTCAACCCCATCACAGCCCCAGCTCCCTTCCTCTCTCTGCCTCAACCCCATCACAGCCCCAGCTCCCTTCCTCTCTCTGCCTCAACCCCATCACACCCCCAGCTCCCTCCCTCTCTCTGCCTCAACCCCATCACAGCCCCAGCTCCCTTCCCCTCTCTGCCTCAACCCCATCACACCCCCAGCTCCCTTCCTCTCTCTGCCTCAACCCCATCACACCCCCAGCTCCCTTCCTCTCTCTTCCTCAACCCCATCACAGCCCCAGCTCCCTTCCTCTCTCTGCCTCAACCCCATCACAGCCCCAGCTCCCCTCCTCTCCCTGCCTCAACCCCATCACAGCCCCAGCTCCCTTCCTCTCTCTGCCTCAACCCCATCACAGCCCCAGCTCCCTTCCTCTCTCTGCCTCAACCCCATCACAGCCCCAGCTCCCTTCCTCTCTCTGCCTCAACCCCATCACAGCCCCAGCTCCCTTCCTCTCTCTGCCTCATCCCCATCACAGCCCCAGCTCCCTTCCTCTCTCTGCCTCAACCCCATCACAGCCCCAGCTCCCTTCCTCTCTCTGCCTCAACCCCATCACAGCCATACAGCACATAAAGAGAGAGAGGATAGAGAGAGAGAAAGAAAGAGATGTGCACAGCTAAGCAGCTGTTCGCTCCAGAGCCCTCAAAGGGATACTTTCCGAAGCATCCATTTTTTATGCACGATCGCTTACTGTGACAGATACACATGTGTACAGGCTACAGTACAGCCACAGTAGTGGCACGATGAGCTCACAATGAGAGAGAGAGAGAGAGGAAGAGGGAGAGGGAGCTTGGAACATTATCAGGATGGAGAGAACAGTGTATCATGATGCAACAATATCTAATTACTGCACGAGATGAATCTTCAGCATGTAGACCACCTGACCTGGAGTTTAAAGCATTCCTGGGACATACAGAATTGACTCCTGTTGCCTGGGTAATTAAAATCCACTATCTACTTTTGCAATTTGATGGAAAGATGTTGTTGTGTGAGCTGTTTTTTGTGTATGATTGCGTTGCCTTCATAGTCATACATTGAATAACAACATCCCTTCCTTCCTTACACCACAGACAGGCAAACAAAACAACCAGTAGTTCTCCTGTTACACTATTTATATTTCAGTGAGAGATTTGATGTTACAGCTTCTTCCTCCTTCAGATAACCGGGTCCTTACAGCTTGTCTTGTGAGGTGGACTAGAAAGGTTTGGGGAGAAGCAAGAACAGAAGACTGATCCTGTAGCCTGGAAGATAAGGAAGCAGAAGGAGCACAACACGCCTCGCGTGGAAAGACAACTGGGACCTTTTGGGAGGTAGAGGAGAGGAGAGAAAGGGAGGCAGAGGAGAGGAGAGAAAAGGAGGAGAGGAGAAGAGGGCAGGGTTGGAGAGAGGACATGAGAAAAGAGAAGAGAGGAGGGTTGGAGAGAGGAGATGAGAAAAGAGAAGAGAGGAGGGTTGAAGAGAGGAGAAGAGGGGAGGGTTGGAGAGAGGACATGAGAAGAGAGGAGGGTTGGAGAGATGAGATGAGAAGAGAGGAGGGTTGGAGAGAGGAGATGAGAAGAGAGGAGAAGAGTGGAGGGTTGGAGAGAGGACATGAGAAGAGAGGAGAAGAGAGGAGGGTTGGAGAGAGGAGATGAGCAGAGAGGAGGGTTGGAGAGAGGAGATGAGAAGAGAGGAGAAGAGAGGAGGGTTGGAGAGATGAGAAGAGAGAAGAAGAGTAGAGGGTTGGAGAGAGGACATGAGAAGAGAAGAGGGTTGGAGAGATGAGATGAGAAGAGAGGAGAAGAGAGGAGAGGACGTCTCATTTGGATGCACTTAATTAGCCAGGCTGATTGATTTGATGACGTGGCAGGGTGGGCTGGGAGCCTGGGACAGAGTGGAGGGGAGCAGCAGGGCCAAACTCACTGGACTGTGAAGGAGGCTAACGTTCCGGTCGATATTTACCTTTTAATAACAACATTAAAGGAAGGCTCAGTGAAGAAGACTCTCGTTCTGTCTGTCTATTGTTCTATCATTCTTTCTCTGTCTCAATCTCTCTCTCTCTTTCTAAGTGTTTCTTCCATTCTCTCTCTCTCTCTCTCTCTCTCTCTCTCTCTCTCTCTCTCTCTCTCTCTCTCTCTCTCTCTCTCTCTCTCTCTCTCTCTCTCTCTCTCTCTCTCTCTCTTCTCTGTCTCTCTCTCTCTCTCTCTCTCTCTCTCTCTCTCTCTCTCTCTCTCTCTCTGTCCCTCTTTCTTTCTTTCTTCCTTTTATTTTTATTTTTACATTTTTGGGGGGTTTACAGGCCAGAGTGGACACCACATGTCAACAATTACGTCCTGTTGTTCAGTTGGAGACTGTCCAGTAGCGTCATAATCTGCTTAAATATCACTGGTCATCGAGGCTACTTATAAAAACGTTGTGCAGCACTTGACTGGACTTTTGTATATTATATCTTATTTTAAGCCAAATTAAGGCCAGTATTCTATCCATAGCACAACACGCTAGACAGCCAACACTGCAGTTTTTAAAGGTAATATCTAATTGAGTTGACGTATACAGGGTTTTACTGTGAATGCAATCTCAGCGAATGCGGGAGCATAGCGTTTAAAAGCTGCATTGTGTACAACTCACGATTGGACTGAATCCCGGCCCAACAAATTTCAAATGGGCTGAAGATGTATTTTCATGCAAATTCATGTTTTGTGTCAAAGCTATTACTACGGCTTACTACAGATTGTATAGTAATGTGGTTGACGACTAATTTTCGCAAGCTTGCTTCTGTGACTACACACATCCTAATTGTCAACCTGAATGCGTATTGATGAACTGAAATACATTATCTATCAGTATAATTAGAATTGCCTGCTTTATCTGACCATTTGCTAACAGAATTTGCATTTGGTGATGTCTCACTTTAGCCAGCATTCTACAGTCACTCTGTGATTGCATGCTAATTGTCAACCTTATACTAATTGGCAACCAAATTCATCAATGTGTATTGATCAAATGAAATACATTCTTTATCATTAAAATGAGCTTTTTCTGCTTTAGTTTACATTTGCTAAGACTTCTCAAAGCTTTCTCTCATACTGCATTCCCAGAATGAACATTGACCACTCCGCAATCCTCACCATACAATTCTGTCATATTTTTTGGACATCTGAATTAAAACCAAGCACCTTCCCAGAGGATTGTTTTACCAGTGTGGTATGTGTTTATGGCAGCTTTATCATGACAGTACGGGATACAGAGCAGAGCCTGGGGGAAACCCATCATTTACCTGAGGAAACATTCAATTGTTTTCTTTACATCAATCACACACGCATGCATGCATGCATGAAAGCAAGAAGGCGTACACACACACACACACACACACACACACACACACACACACACACACACACACACACACACACACACACACACACACACACACACACACACACACACACACACACACACACACACACACACACACACACACACAGTAGTATTTGGGATTATTTCCCCAATCAGTCATCAATCAGAAGACACACCTCCTCCTGTTTCAGGGGAGCAGGGGCTTGTGTTACCGCTGCCTGAGCCTTCTACCCATGTAGGGGATGTTGCTGCTCCTGTAAGCCCGTTGGTGTCTGAGAATGAGGGCGAGGCTAAAGCTCCAGCCACATTGCCCCGTTTTATCCCCACTCCCCACTCTCAACCGGTGATGCCAGGAGGGATTTCCGTTCAATACAGTTCCAACTGGAGGCGGAAGAGAGCCCAAATTAGGCGAGAGAATCTCCAGTTGGAGATGTGTAAAATTGAGGCAGAAAAAGAACGTCAGATGGAGTTCAAAATGCGCCAGATGGAACTGGAGGCAGACAGCGAGGCTAGACTCCATTCCTGCTGTGCCTGTTAGTGAGGCATCCTCACCAGCTGTAGCTTCCAACACTTTTCACATTAGTAGGCAGATTGCCTTAGTACCTTTGTTCAGAGTCATATTGTTTTTGAATATGTAGCATAGAAATGGCCTGAAGAGATATTACTTCAGTGTAAATTAATTGGTAAAGCCAAGAGGTTTTGTCAGCGCTACCTCTTGAAGAGTTTGAATTATGAAGTGGTCAAAGCTACTGTTCTTCGCGCCTATGAGCTTGTGTCTGAGGCATACCGACAGAGATTTAGGTCTCATAGAAAGTCTTTTAGTAAGACTTATGTGGAATTTGCTAGAGACAAGGGAAATCTGTTTGATAAATGGCATGCTGCTAGCAAGGCAACTGATTTCAACTCTCTCCGGGAGTAAATCTTGTTGGAAGAGATTCAAAATTTCTTACCTGAACGCATTGTAGTTTACCTTAAAAAACAGAAAGTATCTTCCCTGTCAGAAGCAGACGAGTTTGTGATGGACAGGAGCGTGTTTTCGGCTCATACTGATTAGAGCCACTGAGTTGCCTACTTTTAGCCCTAGTCGGCCAGCAGTATATCAAGCACGCCAGAAAAATGAGCGTCCCTGCTTCTATTGCCATAAGGTGTGACATATGATTAATGATTGCTTCCTGCTAAAACGCAAACAAGGGCTGCCTCTTCGTGCCAAGCCGCCAACAGGTGTTGGGCTAATTCGTACGGTTGTGAGGTGAGTGAGTTATGAACCGTTCATTTTGGAGGAGTTTGTGTCCCTACCGAATGACTCAGCGTCCGGTTAAAATCCTTAGCGATACTGGTGCGGCACAGTCGTTTATATTGTCTGTGTTGCCCTTATCCGATGATACCTACTGTGGTTCCAGTGTGTTATTTCAGGGTTTTGAAATAGGTTTTGTCCCAGTGCCATTGCACTTTGTGAGTGTACACTGAGTTAATCAGTGGAATATTCAGAGTGGGGGTAAGTTCTATGTTGCCAGTAAAAGGTGTGACCTTTATAATGGGAAACGATATTGCCGGAAGAAAGGTAGTACCCGTAATGGATAAAAGTGACCATTCTCTCTCTAATGAGCTGACCTTATGACATCCAGTAGAACAGTCACTTTACAATAGTGCATCTAAATCTTAAAGGGGGGGTGAGAAGGATTACTTATCCTATCCTAGGTATTCCTTAAAGAGGTGGGGTTTCAGGTGTCTCCGGAAGGTGGTGATTGACTCCGCTGTCCTGGCGTCGTGAGGGAGTTTGTTCCACCATTGGGGGGCCAGAGCAGCGAACAGTTTTGACTGGGCTGAGCGGGAACTGTACTTCCTCAGTGGTAGGGAGGCGAGCAGGCCAGAGGTGGATGAACGCAGTGCCCTTGTTTGGGTGTAGGGCCTGATCAGAGCCTGGAGGTACTGAGGTGCCGTTCCCCTCACAGCTCCGTAGGCAAGCACCATGGTCTTGTAGCGGATGCGAGCTTCAACTGGAAGCCAGTGGAGAGAGCGGAGGAGCGGGGTGACGTGAGAGAACTTGGGAAGGTTGAACACCAGACGGGCTGCGGCGTTCTGGATGAGTTGTAGGGGTTTAATGGCACAGGCAGGGAGCCCAGCCAACAGCGAGTTGCAGTAATCCAGACGGGAGATGACAAGTGCCTGGATTAGGACCTGCGCCGCTTCCTGTGTGAGGCAGGGTCGTACTCTGTGGATGTTGTAGAGCATGAACCTACAGGAACGGGCCACCGCCTTGATGTTAGTTGAGAACGACAGGGTGTTGTCCAGGATCACGCCAAGGTTCTTAGCGCTCTGGGAGGAGGACACAATGGAGTTGTCAACCGTGATGGCGAGATCATGGAACGGGCAGTCCTTCCCCGGGAGGAAGAGCAGCTCCGTCTTGCCGAGGTTCAGCTTGAGGTGGTGATCCGTCATCCACACTGATATGTCTGCCAGACATGCAGAGATGCGATTCGCCACCTGGTCATCAGAAGGGGAAAGGAGAAGATTAATTGTGTGTCGTCTGCATAGCAATGATAGGAGAGACCATGTGAGGTTATGACAGAGCCAAGTGACTTGGTGTATAGCGAGAATAGGAGAGGGCCTAGAACAGAGCCCTGGGGGACACCAGTGGTGAGAGCGCGTGGTGAGGAGACAGATTCTCGCCACGCCACCTGGTAGGAGCGACCTGTCAGGTAGGACGCAATCCAAGCGTGGGCCGCGCCGGAGATGCCCAACTCGGAGAGGGTGGAGAGGAGGATCTGATGGTTCACAGTATCGAAGGCAGCCGATAGGTCTAGAAGGATGAGAGCAGAGGAGAGAGAGTTAGCTTTAGCAGTGCGGAGCGCCTCCGTGATACAGAGAAGAGCAGTCTCAGTTGAATGACTAGTCTTGAAACCTGACTGATTTGGATCAAGAAGGTCATTCAGAGAGAGATAGCGGGAGAGCTGGCCAAGGACGGCACGTTCAAGAGTTTTGGAGAGAAAAGAAAGAAGGGATACTGGTCTGTAGTTGTTGACATCGGAGGGATCGAGTGTAGGTTTTTTCAGAAGGGGTGCAACTCTCGCTCTCTTGAAGACGGAAGGGACGTAGCCAGCAGTCAGGGATGAGTTGATGAGCGAGGTGAGGTAAGGGAGAAGGTCTCCGGAAATGGTCTGGAGAAGAGAGGAGGGGATAGGTTCAAGCGGGCAGGTTGTTGGATGGCCGGCCGTCACAAGACGCGAGATTTCATCTGGAGAGAGAGGGAGAAAGAGGTCAGAGCACAGGGTAGGGCAGTGTGAGCAGAACCAGCGGTGCCGTTTGACTTAGCAAACGAGGATCGGATGTCGTCGACCTTCTTTTCAAAATGGTTGACGAAGTCATCTGCAGAGAGGGAGGAGGGGGGGAGGAGGATTCAGGAGGTAGGAGAAGGTGGCAAAGAGCTTCCTAGGGTTAGAGGCAGATGCTTGGAATTTAGAGTGGTAGAAAATGGCTTTAGCAGCAGAGACAGAGGAGGAAAATGTAGAGAGAAGGGAGTGAAAGGATGCCAGGTCCGCAGGGAGGCGAGTTTTCCTCCATTTCCGCTCGGCTGCCCGGAGCCCTGTTCTGTGAGCTCGCAATGAGTCGTCGAGCCACGGGGCGGGAGGGGAGGACCGAGCCGGCCTGGAGGATAGGGGACATAGAGAGTCAAAGGATGCAGAAAGGGAGGAGAGGAGGGTTGAGGAGACAGAATCAGGAGATAGGTTGGAGAAGGTTTGAGCAGAGGGAAGAGATGATAGGATGGAAGAGGAGAGAGTAGCGGGGGAGAGAGAGCGAAGGTTGGGACGGCGCGATACCATCCGAGTAGGGGCAGTGTGGGAGGTGTTGGATGAGAGCGAGAGGGAAAAGGATACAAGGTAGTGGTCGGAGACTTGGAGGGGAGTTGCAATGAGGTTAGTGGAAGAACAGCATCTAGTAAAGATGAGGTCGAGCGTATTGCCTGCCTTGTGAGTAGGGGGAAGGTGAGAGGGTGAGGTCAAAAGAGGAGAGGAGTGGAAAGAAGGAGGCAGAGAGGAATGAGTCAAAGGTAGACGTGGGGAGGTTAAAGTCGCCCAGCACTGTGAGAGGTGAGCCGTCCTCAGGAAAGGAGCTTATCAAGGTATCAAGCTCATTGATGAACTCTCCGAGGGAACCTGGAGGGCGATAAATGATAAGGATGTTAAGCTTGAAAGGGCTGGTAACTGTGACAGCATGGAATTCAAAGGAGGCGATAGACAGATGGGTAAGGGGAGAAAGAGAGAATGACCACTTGGGAGAGATGAGGATCCCGGTGCCACCACCCCGCTGACCAGAAGCTCTCGGGGTGTGCGAGAACACGTGGGCGGACGAAGAGAGAGCAGTAGGAGTAGCAGTGTTGTCTGTGGTGATCCATGTTTCCGTCAGTGCCAAGAAGTCGAGGGAATGGAGGGAGGCATAGGCTGAGATGAACTCTGCCTTGTTGGCCGCAGATCGGCAGTTCCAGATGATGGGTAGATTAACAAGATGTATATCTTTCATTTGCTGTATTGGACTTGTTAATGCGTGAAAGTGTATATATTTCTAAAAAACATATTGTTTTTGAATTTCGCGCACTGCCTTTTCAGCAGAATGTTGTCGCGCGGAACCCCTTCGCTAGAAAGGTTAATGCAACCGCTGTGTCAGATTTCAAAAACTTTACGGAAAAAGCATCATCTGAGAACGGTGCTCAGAGCCCAAAACAGTCAGAGAAATATCTGCCATTTTGTAGTCAACAGAAGTTAGAACAAACACTAAATATTCACCTACCTTTGATCTTCATCAGAAGGCACTCCCAGGAATCCCAGTTTGACAATAATTGACTGATTTGTTCAATAAAGTCCATCATTTAGCCACTTGTTAGCATGTTCAGCCCAGTAATCCATCTTCATGAGGCGCGAGCACTTAGTCCAGACAAACTGAAAGTTCCGTTACAGGTTGTAGAAACAAGCCAAACGATGTATGGAATTAATCTTTAGGATGTTTTTAACATAAATCAAGGTTCCAACAGGATAATTTCATTGTCTGAAGAAAAGCACTGGAACGAGAGCAAACTCTGTCGGGAGCGCATATCACAAACCTGAGACACCCTGCCAGACCTGACTCAAAGAGCTCTCATGAGCCCCTCCTTTATAGTTGAATCCTCAAACCAGTTTCTAAAGACGTTTGACCTCTAGTGGAAGCCCTATGAAGTGCAACTTCATCCATATCTCACTGTGAATTCAATAGGGACTGGGTTAAATTGACCAACCTAAGATTTCTCACTTCCTGTTTGGATTTCTTCTCAGGTTTTTGCCTGCCATATGAGTTCTGTTATACTCAGACATCATTCAAACAGTTTGAGAAACTTCAGAGTTTTTTTTATCCAATACTAATAATAATATGCATATTTTTGCATCTGGGACAGAGTAGGAGGCAGTTCACTCTGGGCATGCTATTCATCCAAAAGTGAAATGCTGCCCCCTATCCCAAAAAGGTTAACATGTTGAAGGCATACCACACCCGACCCATCACCCAGTTAGATAGTAGTACCTTCTGCTGTTTTTGAACTCTCTGCTGCTATGATAGTGGTCTGTCATATTGATTTTGATGATGGATTATAGTTGTGCAATACTCAGCAGCAGTGTGTTAGATTGCCCAACTCAGAAATGCTGCTGTCTCTCCAATCAGGTCTGGTTCATGTAACGGACGGACAGGCTGATATTGTGAGGCTACTACAGTTTTTCATGTATCTTTAATGACATTCCTACTCGCACAAAGGTGTTGGAACATGACATTAATGTTGGAAATGCTGCCCCTATCAAGCAACACCGATATTGTGTCAACGCTTCTAAGAGGAAGATAATGATGGATGAGGTGAGATATTTTTGGGAGAATGACCTGGCGATGCCAAATTCAAATTCATCCTTGGAGTTCTCCTTGCATTCTGGTTCCTAAACCTGATGGTACATCCAGGTTATGTACGGATTAAAGAAAGGTAAATTCTGACACAATGCCAGATTTGTTCCTGTTACCCAGACTGGACGACTGTCTCGACACTGTTGGTCCTGCTAAGTAACTAAGTTGGACCTCTTAAAAGGTTAACCTCACGTGCTTCTGAGATTTCTGCCTTTGTGACCCCAGACAACTTCTTACAATACTCAGTCATGGCTTTTGGGATGCGGAATTCACCAGCCACTTTCCAACAGCTGGTTAACCTCTGAGCATGGAACCCGGTAGCGGGCTGAAATTCCACAACATTCGCTGATCGCTACATAAATAGTCATATTAAACATTCATGAAAATACAAGAGTCTCAAATGAATCGAAAGCCTAGAATCTTGCTAATCCAACTGCGTTGTCAGATTAAAAAAAATATTTTATTGCGTAAGAATACGATGCGATGAACTGCGTATAGAGCCCCATAAAAACAACAATTTCAACCAGCACAGGCGTAACAAAATCACATACTGCATTAAAATAAATAGTTTATCTTTGACGATCTTCGTCTGTTTGCAACCCCAATGTTCATTGTTACACAATGAATGATCTTTTGTTTGATAAAATCCGTTTTTATACTCTAACACAAAACATTTTGTGAACCGCTTGTGTCGTGAATTCCGTCTCATTCCATTTTCGACGCCACATTCCAGGTAAATAACCCACACAGAACGTGACTTTTCCAGTCATGTTTAGTTTCACTGCAATCAACTGGTTTGTTTGTAACACAATCAAACCTGATGGGTCATTTCGCAGGACATATTGACTGAAAGAAACCGAAGACAACAAGTCATGACATCATTGTGCACCAATGATTTGCCCGCTGTTTTGTTGTTTGACTGTATTTTAACCCAATGACCACTGATCGTCTTGAAATCTAGCCGGGTAGATAGCCAATGAGCTGAGGTAAACGGCAATAAGTCATGTTTATGTGTTGCAAGACCAACCCATGTAGTAAGCTCCGGTGTAAAGAGAGTAATTCGCTATTGAAGTTTCATACCGGAAGGAGAAACACATTTTACGCACAGCATTGTTTTGCATATTCAGCTTTTTATATATCAATCATTATGGTGACTAAGTCAGGGAAAGCTAAATCTAAGTCTAGATATACAGATGTACACACAATTTTAGAATAAATTGATTGGGAAAGTGAGACAGAGATTGTTGTAGAATGATTAATTTAGCGATTGTGGAGGAATATTTTTTTGAACACGAGACGACATCGTTTTGGACTGGTAAGTTCTTCTCATGCTAATGCGATTGTTGGAAATGAATAATCTAAAATATTATTTGTTATTTATTTTAATTTTTTAGAAGCAATATGTAAACATGTAATGTCATGAAATGTGAGATGCGTGTGTCTGCCGCCCCTCTCCAACCCACATGAAATAGCCTATTTGAGGCTGTTGAGGGGAGGGTAGGCCCACAACAATGGCCAAAGTGAAATGGAGACAGTAGATGCAGCTGGTCTGTTGTAATATAATAAAGACAGTAGATCTAGCTGGTCTGTCATAATATATTCAACCTTATGTTATACCTGTTGATACAGGGCTCATATGTGAAACTATTCTAACTGAACATTTTCTTTCACAGTGACACTGACTCAGAATGACAGCCCCCAGGGCCAAGGTGCCCATCCCCCACTGGAGCTGGTTCATCCAGCTCCTGCCACAAGTGGTGTTCATCTGCCCAAATGTATTTCTGCAGGCATGGATGTGCCTCTGGGTTATATCCTGCCTGTTTGGCCCTGTCCGGGGTTCTCATCGGATGGGGCCACAGGGTCTCCTGACCCCTCCTGTCTCAGCCTCCAGTATTTATGCTGCAGTAGTTTGTGTCGGGGGGCTAGGGTCAGTTTGTTATATCTGGAGTACTTCTGTCTTATCTGGTGTCCTGTGTGAATGCAAGTATGCTCCCTCTAATTCTCTTTCTCCTGTCCTTGCTGCTGTTCCAGTTTCAACTGTTCTGCCTGCGGCTATGGAACCCTAAACTGTTCATATTTACTCTTGAGGTGCTGTCCTGTTGCATCCTCTACAACTACTGTGATTATTATTATTTGACCCTGCTGGTCATCTATGAACGTTTGAAAATCTCGGCGATGTTCTGTTATAATCTCCACCCGGCACAGCCAGAAGAGGACTGGCCACCCCTCATAGCCTGGTTCCTCTTTAGGCTTCTTCCTAGGTTTTGGCCTTTCTAGGGAGTTTTTCCTAGCCACCGTGCTTCTACACCTGCATTGCTTGCTGTTTGGAGTTTTAGGCTGGGTTTCTGTACAGCACTTTGAGATATTAGCTGATGTACGAAGGGCTTTATAAATAAATTTGATTTGATAGAGGACTGAGGGTCTTCCAAATATTGAAAGTGTGTAAATAATTACTCATGTTATTTTGTAAATGTATATATTTTTTTCTTATTTTTTGGGTGGGTGTGTTAGAATACCATTTTGGTATTTTGTATATAGTTATTTGTTTCAAAATGTATACCTTCACCAATTTGGCCACTTGGGTACATTTGGGCTACTTGTGTGGGACACCTGGGTGACTTCATGATAAATGTCATGTAGCACATTCATTTAGGAAGTTATCATTCTGAAACTTTGCATAAGTACTGTTGCCCTCTTATGTTTTTCACTGAAATTGTCCCCATCATCCTATCTGAATGTTTGTTTTATCTTGTTCATTTTAAAGATTATATAAAAAATGTATGTTTTTTTCATTATATTATCTAAACCAGATCTATTGTGTTATATTCTCCTACATTCACATTTACACAAACTTCAGAGTGTTTTCTTTCAAATGGTATCAAGAATATGCACATCCTTGGTTCTGTGCCTGAGCTACAGGCTGTTAGATTTGGATATGTCTTCAGGCGGAAATTGAAAAAAGTAGGGGGGTTTAACTCCGTATTAGCTGGCGTTCCCAATTGTAGTGCCTGTCTTGATGATCTTATAATTTATTTGTCTGAGTGGTCAGATAATGTTGACTCTAAGGGTAGTATGTGAATGTTTGGCAGCTGCTTCTCTAACCCTGAACTTGGCAAAGTGTGAGTTTGGGAAGGCTACTGTTACCTATCTTGGCAAAGAGGTCGGCAATGGACAGGTGAACCCTGTTGATGCCAAGCTCTTGGCTATAACTGCATTCCCCGCAACTACCATCAGACGAGCGCTACGCCACTTTAGGGATGGTTGGCTACTACCGTAGTTTCTGTAACCATTGTTTAAACTTGAGGTAGATGCTTGTGCCAGAGGTGCTGGTGCTGTTCTACTGCAGCAGGATTAGAGTGGATCATCCTGTTATTTTTCACAAATGTAACATGTCAGACAAACTATGCCACCATCAAACAAGAAGCTCTAGCTTTTATCTCTGCAATACTTTTGAAGAATATATTGGTTCCAGTGCCCTACCAGTGATTGTATATACTGACCATAACCCCTTAGTATTTCTCCACCGGATGTACAATCAGAACCAGCGCCTTATGCGTTGGGCGCTTACTGTTCAAAATTATAATTTGGAGATCCGCCACAAAGGGTTCTGATAATGTATTAGCAGATGCTTTGTCTCGTGTGTAAATATGATGATTTTTGGTATGTTTTGTAAATACTGTGGTCTCAATTCCCCCCTAGGGTTGCTCTTTTAAGGGTGGGAGTGTTACGGATACAGGTAACCTGTGTATCCTGTTTCTTTTCTCTCCTTCTCCCCTCACAGGTGGCAATCATCATCAATCAAAAGAGACCTGTTTCCATTACCCAATCACATCCCCTTTCCCTTGGTTTAAAAACCCATTCAGTTGTTTTCTCTGGAGCTCAATCAGTCTCTCTCTATCTCTATTTGTATGCAGAGATCTCTCTTTTGTTTTTTGCAACTACATTTCACTTTGTCCGATATCCTGTGAGCTTTGTTATGGTGTTTGTTTGATGGTGGGGAAAGGGGGTACCAAGACAAGTTGCCCATGGGCATACATTACCCGTAGGTACACTTAGTCTAAATACACTAGTTAGAACTGCTAGCTGTTGTTGAAGCAGGTAGACTAGCTTAGGGGTGCTTATGATTACTTTCCTTGGGTCCAGCTCAGCCCCTTTTCCCGCTCCCCTTTATCATGTGTTTAAAAATACCCCCCCTTCCCTAGACTGCCGGGCCAAAGGGATTCGTCACACACACACACACACACACACACACACACACACACACACACACACACACACACACACACACACACACACACACACACACACACACACACACACACACACACACACACATTACCATTGAGTCCTTTACATCAATCATACCATGCTTCCTAATTTCCTGTGCCTGTACTTCACTTACTAGTTAACTGTGTTGGTGGTTTATGTATGCAAACTAGATTATGTATCAATTATTTATGTTAACAGCTCCATGCCCTTCATGCTCCCACGACCACATGGAACACTAGTAGACTTTTGGTATCGGCAATGAATCTCTTCATAAATCCCGTGTGGGTCAGAGCGATGCCAAAGACATGGGTTCAATTCCCGCAAGGATCATGCACATGCTAAAGAGAAATGCACTCACTGTACTGTGTCTTTAGATAAGAGCATATGCAAACTGGCATACATAATTATAGTATTACTCTTGACATTCCCCATAGATCTATTCCTAAAGCATTGACATGGCTACTGTATCTAGTGGCATATGACCACAGAGCAAAACTGTGGCTGTTTTCCTGAACATATGCCAGCATTGTGTAGTATGTAAGTCAACCCATTACTCTAGTGTGTGGTAATATGCAATACAAGCGTCCTGATGATTGTGATGTATGATAGATAATGTTCCATTTCCTGCCAGAGGTTCCAGTTGCAACAGTTCCAAGAGGTGCTCCAGTAGTGTAGACATATGGCATCACAAGTAGGCTATTATCAATCTGGCTCATACAATACACCTTATCTTGCTACCTAGTGAGACACAACTCTCTTTAAAGGGCCAAGAGATAAAGATACATTTTATTTCCTAACACAGACAAACTCTCACTGTGCACAAGCTTGACATAAGTACATAAAAAATGTGGAAGCTTATCAGTGCGCGTCACATTTATGCAACCCTTTGTACTGGTATAGTCCTGCAGAGAAGGCTTAGATCGGCAGGAATGTCAGTTGGGGTCTTTACTTTCACAACTATGTTATAAATGTAGCAGAGATGGCCCCCGCTTTGGCTGTGCTGTAATCTTGTCAGCCATTTGACAACAAGACCCTATGGCTACCTTAGACTACAGTAATCTCTGTTAATTAAAAGGAGCGATCTAAAATTCAAACAATAAAGCAAATTAATGGCTGTATCACATCTGCTCCTGCCACACCCCATAGTGATCTGCAGCCATTCCCCAGTACTCTTTCTCTCTCTCTCCCCCTTCCTTTCTGATTGTGTGGTTGGAGACAGGTGTGCTGGAGTCGGAGCAGATCCCTACCAGCTGCAACTCATTCCATTATCAAGACCTCTACAAACTCAGTCCTGCACCAGGGGAAAAACAATAATAAATAAAAAACGTTTTTTTCTTCTTTTATTTTAATTGTATTTTTTTTTTCAAATGTATTATTACTATTTTTTTTAACTTTTCTTTTTTTAAGCCTGTCACATCTGTGAATGTGGAATGTGTTATGTTGGTTGATTGAAAAGCAAGAACCTAACTTTAAATAGAAAAAAAAAACTTTTCAGGAAATTGAAAAATGACCATAAGTAAATGATGTCAATTAACGAACATACAATTATGACACTATAGAAGCTATTTTGTATACAATATATACAATATATTGGTCCTAGAGTCATAATGTTCTGCCGGGGTGTTAAGCATATCCCAGTTTAGGTCACCTATCAGAACGAACTCTGAACATAGATGGGGGGGCAATCAATTCACATATGGAGTCCAGAGCACAGATGGGAGCTGGGCGGGTCTATAACAGGCAGCAACAGTGATGAAACCTTGGCAAACATTTTGTTACAATGTCCACAATCTAAGCTAGATGCCCTCAATCTCACACACATTATCAAGGAACCCACCAGGTACAACCCTAAATCTGTAAACATGGGCACCCTCATAGATATTACCCTGACCAACTTGCCTTCCAAATACACCTCTGCTGTTTTCAATCAGGATCTCAGCTATCACTACCTCATTGCCTGCATCCTCTATGGGTCCGCGGTCAAACGACCACCGCTCATCATCGTCAAATGCACCCTAAAACACTTCTGTGAGCAGGCCTTTCTAATCAACCTGGCCCGGGTGTCCTGGAAGGATATTGACGACATCCCATCAGTCGAGGATGCCTGGTCGTTCTTTAAAAGTAATTTCCTCACCATCTTAAATAAGCACACCCCTTACAAAAAATGTAGAACTAAGAACAGATATAGACCTTGCTTCACGCCAGACCTGACTGCCCTCGACCAGCACAAAAACATCCTGTGGCCGACTGAACTAGCATTGAATAGTCCCCGTGATATGCAACTTTTCAGGGAAGTCAGGAACCAATATACACGCTAGAGGTCGACCGCTTAATCGGAATGGCCGATTAATAAGGGCCGTTTTCTTAACAATCGTTCTTTTTGGGTGCCGATTTGCCATTTTAAATTTTTTTATACCTTTTATTTATCAAGTCAGTTAACACGTTCTTAAATTCAATGACGGCCTAGGAACGGTGGGTTAACTGTCTCATTCAGGGGCAGAAGACAGATTTTCACCTTGTCAGCTTGGGGGATCCAATCTTGCAACCTTACAGTTAACTAGTCCAACGCAATAACGACCTGCCTCTCTCTCGTTGCACTCCACAAGGAGACTGACTGCCTGTTACGCGAATGCAGTAAGCCAAGGTAAGTTGCTAGCTAGTTAAACTTATCTTATAAAAAACAATCAATCATAATCACTAGTTAACTACACATGGTTGATATTACTAGATATTATCTAGCGTTGCATATAATCTGACTAAGCATACAAGTATCTAAGTATCTGACTGAGCGGTGGTGGGCAGAAGCAGGCACGTAAACATGAATTCAAACAGCACTTTCGTGCGTTTTCCCAGCAACTCTTTGTTGTGCGTCAAGCATTGCTCTGTTTATGACTTCAAGCCTATCAACTCCCGAGATGAGGCTGGTGTAACCGAAGTGAAATGGCTAGCTAGTTAGCGTGCGCTAATAGTGTTTCAAACTTCACTGGCTCTGAGCCTTGGTGGTTGTTTCCCTTGCTCTGCATGGGTAACGCTGCTTCGATGGTGGCTGTTGTCGTTGTGTTGCTAGTTCGAGCCCAGGGAGGAGTGAGTAGCGGGACAGAAGCTATACTGTTACACTGGCAGTACTAAAGTGCCTATAAGAACATCCAATAGTCAAAGGTTAATGCAATACAAATGGTACAGAGGGAAATAGTCCTATAACTACAACCTAAAACTTCTTACCTGGGAATATTGAAGACTCATGTTAAAAGGAACCACCAACTTTCATATGTTCTCATGTTCTGAGCAAGGAACTGAAACGTTAGCTTTCTTACGTACTTTCTTCTCTAACACTTTGTTTTTGCATGATTTAAACCAAATTGAACATGTTTCATTATTTACTTGAGGCTACATTGATTTTATTGATGTATTATATTAAGTTAAAATAAGTGTTCATTTAGTATTGTTGTCATTGTCATTATTACAAATACATTTTTTTTAAATCAGATGATTTTAATCGGTATCAACTTTTTTGATCCTCCAATAATCGGTATCAGTGTTGAAAAATCCTAATTAGTCGACCTCTAATACACTCAGTCAGTCAGGAAAGCAAAGGCTGGCTTTTTCAAACAAATTTGCATCCTGTACCCCTAACCCAAAAGTTTTGGGACACTAAAGTCCATGGAGAATAAGAGCACCACCTCCCAGCTGCCCACTGCACTGAGGCTAGGTAACACTGTCACCACTGATAAATCCACGATAATCGAGAATTTCAATAAAGCTTTCTCCTCTCCTGGCCATGCTTTCCTTCTGGTTACCCCAACACGGGCCAACAGCTCTGCACCCCCCGCAGCTACTTTCCCAAGCCTCCCCATTTCTCCTTCACCCAAATCCAGATAGCAGATGTTCTGAAAGAGCTGCAAAACCTGGACCCGTACAAATCAGCTGGGCTAGACAATCTGGACCCTCTCTTTCTAAAATTATCCGCCGCCATTGTTGCAACCCCTATTTCCAGTCTGTTCAACCTCTTTCGTATCGTCCGAGATCCCTAAAGATTAGAAAGCTGCTGCAATCATCCCCCTCTTCAAAGGGGGTGACACTAGACCCAAACTGTTAAAGATCTATATCTACCCGGCCCTGCCTTCCTAAAGTCTTTGAAAGCCAAGTTAATAAAGAGATCACTGACCATTTACAATCCCACCGTACCTTCTCCGTTGTGCAATCCAGTTTCCGAGCTGATCACGGGTGCACCTCAGCCACGCTCAAGGTACTAAACTATATCATAACCGCCATTGATAAAAGACAGTACTGTGCAGCCGTCTTCATCGACCTGGCCAAGGCTTTTGACTCTGTCAATCACCTTGGTTTCTCAAATGACTACCTCACCTGGTTCACCAACTACTTCTCAGACAGAGTTCAGTGTGTCAAATCAGAGGGCCTGTTGTCCGGACCTCTGGCAGTCTATATGGGGGTACCACAGGGTTAAATTCTCGGGCCGACTCTTTTCTCTGTATATATCTTTAATGTCGCTCTTGCTGTGGGTGATTCCCTGTTCCACCTCGCAGACAACACCATTCTGGATACAGCTGGCCCTTCTTTCGACACTGTTAACAAGCCTACAAATGAGCTTCAATGCCATACAACACTCCTTCCGTGGCTTCTAACTGCTCTTTAACTCTAGTAAAACTAAATGCATGTTTTTCAACCGTTCACGGCCCACCCCCGCCAGCTCAACTAGCATCAATACTCTGGACGGTTCTGACTTAATATGTGGACAACTACAAATACCTAGGTGTCTGGCTAGACTGTAAACTCTAATTCCAGATTTATATTAAACATCTCCAATCCAAAATTAAATCTAGAATCAGCTTCCTATTTCGCAACAAAGCCTCCTTCACTCAAGCCACCAAACATACCCTCGTAAAACTGACCATCCTATCAATCCTTTGGCGATGTCATTTACAAAATAGCCTCCAACACTACTCAACAAACTGGACGCAGTCTACCACAGTGCCATCCATGTTGTCACCAAAGCCCCATATACCACCCACCACTGCGACCTGTATGCTCTCGTCGGCTTGCCCTCAATACATATTCGTCGCCAGACCCACTGGCTCTAGGTCATCAAAGTCTTTGCTAGGTTAAGCTCCGCCTTATCTCAGATCACTGGTCATGATAACAACACGCTCCAGCAGGTACAGTTGAAGTCAGAAGTTTACATACGCTTAGTTTGGAGTCATTAACTCATTTTTCAACCACTCCACATATTTCTTGTTAACAAATTTATAGTTTTGGCAAGTCGGTTTAGGACATCTACTTTGTGCATGACACAAGTAATTTTTCCAACAATTGTTTACAGACAGATTATTTCACTTATAATTCACTGTACAATTCGTGGATCAGAAGCTCACATACCCTAAGTTGACTGTGCTGTTAAACAGCTTGGAAAATTTCAGAAAAATATGTCATGGCTTTAGATGCTTCTGATAGGCTAATTGACATCATTTGATGTCAATTAGCCTATCGTGGTCCTTCTGTAGCTCAGTTGGTAGAGCATGGCGCTTGTAACGCCAGGGTAGTGGGTTCGATCCCCGGGACCACCCATACGTAGAATGTATGCACACATGACTGTAAGTCGCTTTGGATAAAAGCGTCAGCTAAATGGCATATATTATTATTATTATTATATTAATTGGAGGTGTGGATGTTTTTTCAATGGTTACCTTCAAACTCAGTGCCTCTTTGCTTGACATCATGGGGAAATCAAAATAAATCAGCCAAGACTTCAATAAAACAATTCTAGACCTCCAAGTCTGTTTCATCCTTGGGACCAATTTCCAAAGGCCTGAAGGTACCACGTTCATCTGTACAAACAATAGTACGCAATTATAAACACCATGGAACCACACAGCCATCATACCGCTCAGGAAGAAGACGCGTCTCCTAGAGATTAACATACTTTGGTGCGAAAAGTGCAAATCAATCCCAGAACAACAGCAAATGACCTTGTGAAGGTGCTGGAAGAAACGGATACAAAGGTATCTATATATAAACATAACCTGAAAGGCCACTCAGCAAGGAAGAAGCCACCGCTCCAAAACCACCATACAAAAGCCAGACTACGGTTTGCAACACATGGGGACAAAGATCATACTTTTTGGAGAAATGTCCTCTGGTCTGATGAAACAAAAATAGAGATGTTTGGCCATAATGACCATCGTTATGTTTGGAGGAAAAAGGGGGATGCTTGCAAGCTGAAGAACACCATCCCTACCGGGAAGCACGGGTGTAGCAGCATCATGTTGTGGGAGTGCTTTGCTGCAGGAGGGACTGGTGCATTTCACAAAATTGATGGCACCATGAGGATGGAAAATGATATTGATATATTGAAGCTACATCTCAAGACATCAGTCAGGAAGTTAAAGCTTGGTCTTAAATGGGTCTTCCAAATGGACAATGACCCCTAGCATACTTCAAAAGTTATGGCAAAATGGCTTAAGGACAACAAAGTCAAGGTATTGGAGTAGCCATCACAAAGCCCTGACCTCAATCCTATAGAAAATTTGTTGGCAGAACTGAAAAAGTGTGTGCGAGCAAGGAGGCCTACAAACCTGATTCAGTTATTCCAGCTCTGTCAAGAGGAATGGGCCAAAATTCACAATTCATTATTGTGGGAAGCTTGTGAAAGGCTACCCGAAACGTTTGACCCAAGTTAAACATGTTTAATGCAATGCTACCAAATACTACTTGAGTGTATGTAAATGTCTGACCCACTGGGAATGTGATGAAAGAAATAAAAGCTGAAATCATTCTCTCTACTATTATTATTACATTTCACATTCTTAAAGTTTTGATCCTAACTGACCTAAGACAGGGACGTTTTACTAGGATTAAATGTCAGGAATTGTGAAACTGAGTTTAAATGTATTTGGCTACGGTGTATGTAAACTTCCGACTTCAACTATATATCTCACTGGTCATCCCCAAAGACAACACCTCCTTTGGCCACCTTTCCTTCTAGTTCTCTGCTGCCAATGACTGGAATGAATTTCAAAAACTTAACTTTAAACATCAGCTATCTGAGCAGCTAACCGATCGCTGCAGCTGTACATAGCCCATTCAATCTACCTTCCTCATCCCCATATTGTTTTTATTTACTTTTCTGCTCATTCGCACATCAGTATTTCTACTTGCACATCATCTGCACATCTATCACTCCAGTGTTAATTTGCTAAATTGTAATACATTCGCTATTATGGCCTATATCTTGCCTTACCTTCTCATGCCATTTGCACACGCTGTATATAGACTTTTTTTTATTGTGTTATTGACTGTACGCTTGTTTATTCAATGTTTAACTCTGTTTGTGTCGCTTTGCTTTATCTTGGCCAGGTCGCAGTTGTAAATGAGAACTTGTTCTCAACTAGCCTACCTGGTGAAATAAAAAATGTAATAAAAATCAGACTGCAACGATATGAGACTTTGATTATCTTGTTGTAAAGCTGTGAGTCTCAAGGGAAGAGAAGCATCATGCTGTTCATAGGCCAGGTACTGTAGAGCTCAGAGTAGACCAAGCCATTTGTCACAGTCTGCTAATGTGTTTACCATGGAAGACACCACTTCCCCCTTTTTAGCTCCCCTGGGGAGTAGCAGCCTAGCCTTGGTCTGGCCCTGCAGTCTGACTTACTCCCACTTGGTCTCCAAGCTGCCTCTCTTATTCCTACATGGTCCCCCTCAGGGGCAGATTGGCCATCTGACAATTCTGTCAAATGCCAGATAGGCTGGACATTTTTTGTTGTTGGATGGGCTGACATACACAAAAACATGTTTTTTAATATAAAAATAAAACCATGAAAAAGGTATCATGGCTGGTGTTAAGATGTTTTGTCATTTTTTCCCCCTGCAATTTCGCAATTGTTATACCTTATATCTATAATGAGCATTTGGCTGATCAGTTGGCAATGGCCGGCCCCCATGCCAAGATAAGCTGGCCCGGTTTTCTGATAGACTGAGATGAGGTCACGCAAACTCATTCAAAGGGATCGGGCGTCACTGTTTAAGCCAGGTAGGCAAGTTGAGAACAAGTTCTCATTTACAACTGTGACCTGGCCAAGATAAAGAAAAGCAGTTGGACAATACAACAACACAGAGTTACACATGGAATAAACAAAACATACAGTCGAAGCAAGTCTATATACAGTGTGTGCAAATGAGGTAAGAAAAGGGAGGTATGGCAATAAATAGGCCATGGTGGCGTAAATAAGAATTTGTTCTTAACTGACTTGCCTAGTTAAATAAATAAATGTAAATACATAAAAGTAAAATGCAGCATTAGCAAAGAGACCAGATCCGACTCATCAGTTAGACAGCCAAGATCAAGGGTAATAAAAAACAAAGTGTGCCTATAAATGTAGAAAGAGCATATTCTACATTGTCACCTCACTCAAAACATCCTATTACTTTGGGAGGCTAAAACCATGATTTGGTTAAACAGTAAAGTGCATTATCCTCATGATTTATGTAATGAAAGTGTCTGCCCTGTGCCCTTTCTGGGCCCTGTTGCCCTTTCTGGGGCCTGTTGCTCTGATGAGCGAGCCACTTTGCTGTCCTCACATGTGCTCGAGAGAAATGCATTCTGATCATATAACATTTCAAATGCGGGAAAACACATCTCTTTGTTATGTGTCAGCACTACTGCCGGAATCGGGTTTTGTGTATGGCTAGTGGGGGAGTGACGCCCCCAGTGATGTGGGCTGGTATGGATAAAATTCAGGGCCATATTCTTGTCCCAGTCGTCCCCTGATTGAAGTTGAAAACATTGTTAAAAGCCCTGTTTGCGTGTTTGTGTATCCAGTTGCACCGGCTTTTGTAGTTATGTTTCCAAAATAATAATTCCTGATTGAATGAACTTATGAGACACACTGAGAAAACGCATCATTTTAAGTTGGCTGAAACTTTTGCCTGAGTTTTCTCTAGTGAAGTTTGGGCCAACTAAAGATGTTAAGTTCAGATAACACTTTGACCGAAATGTAAGTAAACTAAAAAAGACTGGAATCAGTGACATTTTAAGGTCTTTGTCTCTCCTTTTCTCCCTCTTTCGCTCTCCATCTCTTTATCTTCATCTCTCTATCCTGTTCTTTCTCTCTCTCTCTCTCTCTCTCTCTCTCTCTCTCTTTATGTCTCTCGCTCTCTTTTAAGCATGATATACCAAACCTTATGCAGATTGTAAACAACCTCAGGGCCTCCCTCCTACTTGAGCCTAACATTCTTCTCCTGCCAATCACTTATAATTGGATAAGCAACAGAAAAACATGGACAATTTCTTAATAATTTCAAATAAAAATAAGACCCTATGGGATATCAAAGTAAGCAGGCACACACACACACACACACACACACACACACACACACACACACACACACACACACACACACACACACACACACACACACACACACACACACACACACACACACACACACACACACACACACACACACACACACACACACACACACACACACAACAAGACAATATGTGTGTGGTTGCTATTAGATAGTCAACAGAAAATGTGCTCTTTCTAACTTCCTTTACCAGAATGGTGTTTTCTGTTTTGGGATCCCTCACCCCTTCATACCTCCCTAACAGAGGCCACTGACTGTAATGCACCCATCTGTCACTGGTAACATTTCCATATGCAGCAGCACTGTCAGACTCCCTCAGACACCCCTCAGCCAGCCATATTTATTAAGCAACATCCCACCCTCCCATACGCTTCAATACTCTTCCACCTCTATTTTAAGAGTCAAGGTGTTTCCATGACAACTCAGAGGTGAGGTGTGGGCATCACGGGTATGTTGCTGGTGTTTATTTTAAGGTCTAGCCACAAAGTCTGGATTTTGAAACAAGAAAATATGAGAGGTATCGGAAACAACAATCAATCATCCTTGTCAAACTGAAAAACCTGCTCTCTGAAAACATTAAACTGATTGAAACAACGATGGATAAATGACAGTTGAGGAATGTGTCTCAAAAGGTCAATTAGGGGGTACTTATATTTGTCCTGTTTCACACATGTACAAGTGTGTAACCTGTACAAGTGTGAAATAATGTTTTTTTTTGCAGACACCCTCATCCGAGTTAGGGTTGGCCGGGGTTCTTAACTGACTTGCCTGGTTAAATAAAGGTTAAATAAAACATCGAAAATGGGGACACAACCAGGGATCAGCCATTATGGACAGTAACCCTGGACTCAAGGACAGATTGACAGAGACTTCACCTAGTCAGCTTCAACTAGCAACCTTTGGTTGCTGGCCCAATGCTCTAACAGCTAGGCTATCTGCCGTGTGTGTGTGTGTGTGTGTGTGTGTGTGTGTGTGTGTGTGTGTGTGTGTGTGTGTGTGTGTGTGTGTGTGTGTGTGTGTGTGTGTGTGTGTGTGTGGACATGTTTAACTTTACTTGTGGCGACTAGAACTCCTCATGACCTAGACTGAATCCCTAGCCGCGTCCTCAAAGCTTGTGGCAGACCAGGTGGTTTGATCTTGACGTTTTGTTTTGTAATGTTTGGTCTTCCTTCGCTGTTGGAGCTAGGAACATAAGCATTACGCTACTCCCGCGATAACATCTGCAAAATATCTGTATACAATGTATGCAACAAATTAAATTATGTTTGCCATCTGAGCAAGAATATCAGCCATTTTGTAATCTCTTACAGTGCATTCGGAAAGTGTTCAGACCGCTTGACTTTTTCCACATTTTGTTACGTTATAGTCTTATTCTAAATATAATTAAATTGTTTTTTTCCTTCATCAATCTACACCCCATGATGGCAAAACAAAAACAGGTTTTTAGCCATTTTGGCAAATGTGTGTATATATAACATTTTAAAAATGAAATATGACATTTCCATACATTTTCAGACCCATTACTCAGTACATTCTTGAAGCACCTTTGGCAACGGTTACAGCTTTGAGTCTTCTTCGGTACGAAGCTACAAGCTTGGCGCACCTGCATTTGGGGAGTTTCTCCCATTCTTGTCACGCCTGCTCCCGCTCTCCCTTTCTGGCGCTTGAGGGCACCACTCTGCCCATCATTACACACACCTGTCACCATCATTATGTGCATCAGTGCTCATTGGGCTCACCTGGACTCCATGTTCTTGATTGCCCCCTTTATATCTGTTTGTTCCTCAGTTTGTTCCCCGTGTCAGCATTATTGTTGTCATATCGTTTTGCTCCCCCCGTCCAAATGCTGTTCTTGTTTTGTTTGATGTCCGTTTTACATTATTTTCACTTCCTGTACTTGCGTCTCGTCTCCAGGCGCGGTCCTTACAGAATGCTGACACCACTATTTGAAGCTGTCAGGGAGTTAATTTTTTGGTTTTGGGGATGACGTCCGGGCACCGCCGCCGATAGAACCTGGGCTGCCTCAGCTGCCTCGTCGGGCTTCCACGCCTTAGCTGGCTTGAGAGGTTTCCTTGCCAAGGTTGGATCGGCAGGCTCTCATCTCACATCATGCCTCAGCCGGACCGTCGGGTTCCCACTCCTCAGCCGGATCGTTGGGCTCTCATACCTCAGCTGGATTGTCAGGCTCCCATGCCTCAGCCAGATAGTCCAGCGCCCATGCCTCGGCCAGCCCGTCAGGTTCGCCCAGGTGAGATGCTGGGTGGGGGTACTGTCACGCCTTCTCCCGCTCTGCCTTTCAATACGCACACCTGTCACCATCATTACGCACATCAGCGCTCATTGGACTCACCTGGACTCCTTCACGTTGTTGATTGCCCCCTCCATATCTGTTTGTTCCTCAGTTTTGTTCCCAGTGTCAGCATTATTGTCTTCATGTTGTTTTGTTCCCCCCGTCCAGACGCTGTTCTTGTTTTGTTTGATGTCCATTTTCCGTTAAATGTTCACTTCCTGTAGTTGCTTCTCATCTCCAGTGTCGGTCTTTACAATTATTTTCTGCAGATCATCTCAAGCTCTCTCTGGTTGGATGGGGAGCGTTGCTGCACATCTATTTTCAGGTCTCTCCAGAGATGTTCGATCGGGTTCAAGTCCGGGCTCTGGCTGGGCCACTCAAGGACATTCAGAGATTTGTCCCGATAATTCCTTTGACATCATGGCTTGGTTTTTGTTCTGACATGCAATGTCAACCGTTGGACCGTTGGACCTTATATACACAGGTGGACTCCAAACAAGTTGTAAACACATCGATAGTGTTGGGCCTGATCACCGAATACGATGAGACAGTCTACAGGGAGTAGGTCAGAGACCTGGCTGTATGGTGCCAGGACCACAACCTCTCCATCAACATCAGCAAGACAAAGAAGCTGATCGTCGAATACAAGAAACCGAGCATACCCCCATCCACGGAGCTGTTTTTAATTATTATTTTTTTTACCTTTATTTAACCAGGCAAGTCAGTTAAGAACATATTCTTATTTTCAATGACGGCCTGGGAACAGTGGGTTAGCTGCCTGTTCAGGGGCAGAACGACAGATTTGTACCTTGTCAGCTCAGGGGTTTGAACTCGCAACCTTCCGGTTACTAGTCCAACGCTCTAACCACTAGGCTACGCTGCTGTGGAAAAGGTCAAGAGATTCCTCTGTGTCCACATCACTAAGGATCTATGTATGGTCCACATACATCAACACAGTCGTGAAGAGGGCATGACAATGCCTCTTCTCCTTCAGGAAACTGAAAAGATGTGGCATGGGCCCTCATCCTCAAAAAACTGTAAAGATGCACCATTGAGAGCATCTTGAAAGGCTGCATCCCCGCTTGGTATGGCAACTGTTCAGCATTCGACCACTAGATGCTACAGACGGTAGTACGTATGGCCCAATACATCACTGGGGCTGAGCTCCCTGCCATCCAGGACCTCTATACCAGAAGCTGTCAGAACAGCCCTAAAAATTGTCAAGAACTCCAGCCACCCAAGTCATAGACTCTTCTCTCTGCTACCGCACAGGAAGCGGTACCGATGCACCTAGTCTGGAACCAACAGGACCCTGAACAGCTTCTACCCCAAGCAATAAGATAAATTATTAGATAAATAGCCAATAGCTACCCGGAATATCTGTATTGACCCTTTTTGCGCTAATCTCTTTTGACTCATCACTTACATTGCTGTTACTGTTTATTATCTATCCCATTGCTTAGTCACTTTATCCCTGTAATATTTGTGTTGTGGAGAAATGACCAGGCAGGAGACGGTTAGTTTTCGTTTAGTCAAAACCCCTCGTGCTCTACAGTTCGCGGCACCCCAGTGCGCATGTGCATTTCCTATTAGGTGTAGTAACGTAACACTGCCGTAATGCATTACTGCTTAGTAACAGCACAGTAACTAATATAAACAGATATAGATCCCAGATACTACAATCCCTACCTATATGTACAGCACCTTCAGAAAGTATTCACACCCTATGTGTCACGTTCTGTCCATCGTTCGTATGTGTTTTCCTTGTTTTAGTGTTGGTCAGGACGTGAGCTGGGTGGGCATTCTATGTTGTGTGTATCTGGTTTGTCTATTTCTATGTTTGGCCTGATATGGTTCTCAATCAGAGGCAGGTGTTAGTCATTGTCTCTGATTGGGAACCATATTTAGGTAGCCTGTTTTGTGTTGGGTTTTGTGATTGTTCCTGTCTCTGTGTTTGCACCAGATAGGACTGTTTAGGTTTTCACTTTTCTTGTTTTGTATAGTCTGTTCATGTATAGTCGTCTTTATTAAAAAACATGAATAACCACCACTCTGCATTTTGGTCCCCCTCTCTTTCACCAGAAGAAAACCCTTATAGAATCACCCACCAACCAAGGTCCAAGCGGCGTGGTAAACAGAGGCAGCAGCAACAGCAGCAGCAGGAGAGGCGACAGGTGCAGCAGGAGCAACAGCAGCAGCAGCAAAGGCAGCAGCAGGAGAAGCAACAGAGGGAGTAGCAGCAGTGGGAGAGGCTGCACTATTTGGATAAATGGACTTGGGAGGAGATCCTTGATGGAAAGGGACCCTGGGCAGAGCCAGGGGAATATTGCCGCCCCAAAGCCGAGCTGGAAGCCCGAGAGGCACCCCCAAAATTGTATTGGGGGGGGGGGGCACAGGGAGAGTGTGGCAGAGTCAGGAGTCAGACCTGAGCCAACTCCCCCTGTTTACCGTAAGGAGCCATGGATGGAATTGGAGCTGTCGGCGAAGCAGAGTGCTGAGTCTGAGAGTGTGGAGGATGTATTGGACAGAGTAGAAAGAAAGCTGTTGGTTTGGCATAGTATGCACGGCATACCAGTGCCAGCACCACGCATCAGGCCTACAGTGCGTCCCGCCTGTCCAGCGCTGCCGGAGCCTTCCTCCTCTCCAGCGTAGCCAGAGTCTCCCGCCTGTCCGGCGCTGTCAGAGCTACCACCCCTCATGCCAGAGGCGCCAGAGCCCCTCATTCCAGAGGCACCAGTGCTCCTCAGTCCAGCGCTGCCAGAGCCTTTTTCTCCAGTCTGCCCAGCGCCGTCTGAGCTACTAGTCTGCCCAGCACCGCCAGTGCCGCCAGTCTGCCAAGCACCGCCAGTGCCGCCAGTCGGCCAGGATCAGTTAGATCTGCCATTCAGCCAGGATCCGCCAGTGTGCCAGGATCCGCCAGTGTGCCAGGATCCGCCAGTCTGCCAGGATCCGCCAGTCTGCCAGGATCCGCCAGTCAGCCAGGATCCGCCAGAACTACCAGTCAGCCAGGATCTGCCAGTCGGCCAGGATCCGCCAGTCAGCCAGGATCCGCCAGAACTACCAGTCAGCCAGGATCCGCCAGAACTGCCAGTCAGCCAGGATCCGCCAGTCTGCCAGGATCCGCCAGTCAGCCAGGATCCGCCAGAACTGCCAGTCGGCCAGGATCTGCCAGTCGGCCAGGATCCGCCAGTCAGCCAGGATCCGCCAGTCGGCCAGGATCCGCCAGTCGGCCAGGATCCGCCAGAACTGCCAGTTGGCCAGGATCTGCCAGTTGGCCAGGATCTGCCAGTCGGCCAGGATCCGCCAGAACTGCCAGTCGGCCAGGATCTGCCAGTCGGCCAGGATCTGCCAGTCGGCCAGGATCAGTTAGATCCGCCATTCAGCCAGGATCCGCCAGTCTGCCAGGATCCACCAGTCGACCAGGATCCGCCAGAACTGCCAGTTGGCCAGGATCTGCCAGTTGGCCAGGATCTGCCAGTCGGCCAGGATCCGCCAGATCTGCCAGTCGGCCAGGATCTGCCAGTCGGCCAGGATCTGCCAGTCGGCCAGGATCAGTTAGATCCGCCATTCAGCCAGGATCCGCCAGTGTGCCAGGATCCACCAGTGTGCCAGGATCCGCCAGTCTGCCAGGATCCGCCAGAACTGCCAGTCGGCCAGGATCCGCCAGTCTGCCAGGATCCGCCAGTCAGCCAGGATCCGCCAGAACTGCCAGTCGGCCAGGATCTGCCAGTCGGCCAGGATCCGCCAGTCAGCCAGGATCCGCCAGAACTACCAGTCAGCCAGGATCCGCCAGAACTGCCAGTCAGCCAGGATCCGCCAGTCTGCCAGGATCCGCCAGTCAGCCAGGATCCGCCAGAACTGCCAGTCGGCCAGGATCCGCCAGTCGGCCAGGATCCACCAGTCGGCCAGGATCCGCCAGAACTGCCAGTTGGCCAGGATCTGCCAGTCGGCCAGGATCTGCCAGTCGGCCAGGATCCGCCAGAACTGCCAGTCGGCCAGGATCTGCCAGTCGGCCAGGATCTGCCAGTCGGCCAGGATCAGTTAGATCCGCCATTCAGCCAGGATCCGCCAGTCTGCCAGGATCCACCAGTCAACCAGGATCCGCCAGAAGTGCCAGTCAGCCAGGATCTGCCAGTCGTCCAGGATCTGCCAGGATCCGCCAGTCAGCCAGGATCTGCCAGTCAGCCAGGATCTGCCGGAACCACCAGCCAGCCAGGATCTGGTAGATCCATCAACCTGCCTGAGCTTCCTTTCACTCCTGAGCTTCCTCTCACTCCCGAGCTTCCTCTCACTCCCGAGCTTCCTCTCACTCCCGAGCTTCCTCTCACTCCCGAGCTTCCCCTCGGTCCCGAGCCTCCCCTCGGTCCCGAGCTTCCCCTCAGTCCCGAGCTTCCCCTCAGTCCCGAGCTACCTCAGTACAGTGGGGCCCGTTGTTAGGTTTCCTAGGCCAAGGTTAGCGGCGAGGGTCGCCACTCAAGGGACACTAAGGAGGTGGACTAAGACAATTATGGAGTGGGGTCCACGTCCAGCGCCAGAGCCGCCACCGCGGACAGATGCCCACCCAGACCCTCCCCTATAGGGGGGGGTTCTGTCACGTTCTGTCCATCGTTTGTATGTGATTTCCTTGTTTTAGTGTTGGTCAGGACGTGAGCTGGGTGGGCATTCTATGATGTGTGTCTGGTTTGTCTATTTCTATGTTTGGCCTGATATGGTTCTCAATCAGAGGCAGGTGTTAGTCATTGTCTCTGATTGGGAACCATATTTAGGTAGCCTGTTTTGTGTTGGGTTTTGTGGGTGATTGTTCCTGTCTCTGTGTTTGCACCAGATAGGACTGTTTAGGTTTTCACTTTTCTTGTTTTGTATAGTCTGTTCATGTATAGTCGTCTTTATTGAAAAACATGAATAACCACCACGCTGCATTTTGGTCCGCCTCTCTTTCACCAGAAGAAAACCCTTACACTATGACCTTTCCACATTTTGTGGTGTTAAAGCCTGAATTTTAAGTTCATACAATTTCAAACATTTTGTCACTGGTCTACCTACACACACAATACCCCATAATGTCAAAGTGCAATTAAGTTTTACATTTTTTTTTTTTTACAAATGAATTTAAAATGAAAAGCTGAAATGTCTTGAGTCAATAAGTATTGAACGCCTTTGTTATGGCATGCCTAAATAAGTTCAGAAGTAAAAATGTGCTTAAACAAGTTATGTAATAAGTTGCGTGGACTCATTCTGTGTGAAATAATAGTGTTTAGTGTTTTAGTTTAGGAATGACTACCTCTTATCTGTAATGTCCCTCAGTCGAGCAGTAAATTCCAAACACAGATTCAACCACAAAGAACGGGAAGGTTTTTCAAGAAGGGCACCTATTTGGTAGATGAGTCAAAATAAAAAAAGAACACATTGAATATCCCTTTAAGCATGGTGAAGTTATTAATTACACTTTGGTGTATCAATACATTTCACAATGAGGCCAATGGTGACTTTAAACAGTGTGAAAGGAGAAAACTGAGGATGGATCAACAACATTGTAGTTACTCCACAACACTGTTACTCCACATCCTGTGCAGAATACAATATTCCAAAACATCCATCCTTTTTGCAACAATGCTCTAAAGTAATACTGCATAAAAAATGTGGCAAAGCAATTACAAAGTATTATTTTGGGGGCAGATCCAATACAACACATTACTGAGTACCACTGTCCAAATTTTCAAGCATAGTGGTGGTTGCATCATGTTATGGATATGCTTTTTAATCGTTAAGGACTGGGGAGTTTATCAGAATTTAAAATATATATATATATATATAAATAAACAGAATGGAGCTTAGCATAGACTAAATCCTAAAGGAAAACCTAGTTCAGTCTGCTTTCCACAAGATTAACTCACCATTCACCAGGACAATAACCTGAAACACAAGAATAATGACTATAATCTACTTGAAAATCTGTGGTAAGACCTGAAAAAGCTTATCTAGCAATGATCAACAACCAATTTGACAGAGCTAGAAAAAATATGTTTTCCCTGTCATTTGGACAAATCGCAGGAGTTCACATCTTTTGAATTTCGAAGAATTTTGGCCCATCCTTTCACATCATTATAAGGCTGTGTCGAGACAATGACGTATCAGTGACCCGAGCCCAGCACAGCTAATCCCAACCATTGTGACGCAGAGTTGTCATATTGTTTCAGAAAATGTACATTATACCAGGGGCGTTGGTAGACGTAATGTAAGTAACCTTATTTATGTCCCTATAACTGTCCTAAATGCCTCTGCTGATCCTACAGCTATTGTATGCAATCATGTGCCTATGAACCATATTTACACTGTTAGCACTGAGGTTGTGTGCCCTAGGAGGAAGTCCACCGTGTGGACTGCTCTAATATAAATAACATGAGCATATCTACTTCTGCTAAGCTTCCTTGTAAAGCAATGAAAACAAGTAACCATCCCAGAAAGTGCTCAAAATATTTTTAAGTAGGCAAGTCAGTTAAGAATAAATTCTTATTTACGATGATGGCCTACCAAAAGGTAAAAGCCTCCTGCAGGGACGGGGGTCTGGGATTATTTTATTTTTTTCCCACGTTAACATATGTAGCTTAAGAAACACTGCTAATGAAATCAATAATTTGCTAGTAACAGATGACATTCATATTCTGACTACACTATCGTTCAAAAGTTTGGGGTCACTGAGAAATGTCCTTGTTTTTGAAAGAAAATCATTTTTTTTGTCCATTAAAATAACATTCAAATTGATTAGAAATACAGTGTAGACATTGTTAATGTTGTAATTTACTATTGTAGCTGGAATATCTACATAAGCATACAATATAATGGAATATCTACATAAGCATATAGAGGCCCATTATCAGCAACCATCACTCATGTGTTCCAATGGCACGTTGTGTTAGCTAATCCAAGTTTATCATTAGAAAACCTTTTTGCAAATGTTAGCACAGCTGAAGACTGTAGTTCTGATTAAAGAACGAATAAAACTGGCCTTCTTTAGACTAGTTGAGTATCTGGAGCATCAGCATTTCTGGGTTCAATTACAGGCTCAAAATGGCCAAAAACAGAACTTTCTTCTGAAACTCATCAGTCTATTAAGAAATGAAGGCTATTTCATATGAGAAATTACCAAGAAACTGAAGATCTCATACAACGCTGTGTACTATTCCCTTTCACCGAACAGTGCAAACTAGCGCTAACCAGAAGAGGAGTGAGAGGCCCCGTTGCACAACTGAGCAAGACGACAAGTACATTAGATTGTCTAGTTTGAGACATAGACACCTCACAAGTCCTCAACTGGCAGCTTCATTAAATAGTACTCACAAAACACTAGTCTCAACATCAACAGTGAAGAGGCGACAACGGGATGCTGGCCTTCTGGGCAAAGTTGCATAGAAAAATCCATATCTCAGACTGGCCAATAAAAATAATAGATTTATATGTGCAAAAGAATACTGACACTGGACCATCTGACACAACTACACAACATTTTAGCTCTGGGTTTCCAGAATATATATTTTTTTGTAACACCTCCAAATTTTTCACTATGACGTTTTAAGTCAGTTCCATCCACTACAGCTCTTAAATTGACAGTGACTCATTTTTGAGGTGGGACTGAAATGGCACCCTATTCCCTTAATATTGCACTCTTTTTTTCCCAGTGTCTTGGAACTGGGCTTCAGTCAAAAGCAGTGCACTATGTAGGGAATAGGTTGCCACTTCAGACGCACGCCAAGACTGAGTCAACAGCAAATGCCATTGAAGAGCTATAGTGGGTGGACATAACTTTAAACATCATCATGAAGAGTTTGGAGGTATTATTAAAAAATGAGTCAACATCTAGTGCCATTTAAAATGTAGATCTTCCAAGGGCGCGGCCTAGACGGCTATTTGTATTCGTCGAGGCTGGCTACTTTAGTGTTAGGAGCTTACATGGTTTGAGGTGACTTTCAGACTTTAATTTCAGAATTTCATTCTGACATGATGTGTCTGAGAGGAATGCAGAAAGAACAACGTTTTCCTGTCCTTTCACTTGAACATAATGTTGGTATGACTCAGGGTATGTCCCAATTTTTTACCACATTCCCTATATAGTGCAGTACTTTTCACACAGCCCTGGTCAAAAGTACTGCACTATTCAAGGAATAGGGTGCCATTTGGGACTCAACCTTAGTATATAACCCATGTACTGGTCCGAGGAACTATTTATCCATCAGATTATTTGTGTGTGTGTGACTGTCAGTGTGTCAGTGTTAGCAGCAGCATCCTCTGACCCTGTGTGATCCCTTAGAGAAGCCCATCAGGAGAAGAGACAACACTGTATTGATTGTCAGCTTCACACTCATCAACAGGAGAAGCAATGAAAGGGGAGCGAGAGAGAGAGACAGGGAGAGAGAGAGACAGGAAGCGAGAGAGAAAGAGAGAGAGAGAGCACTTATTCCACTGTCTAGAGAAATGGTAATGCATGTTAATATATGTTAATTGATGCAAATACAGGTTGCTTCACAACCACACTCACAACGGAACTCTGCACCTGTGTGTGAATCATCTTTCATTGTCTTTTTAGTGCAATAAGCTTTGTGGTTTCTTTCTTTAACACAAGAAGTCAGATGATAATGCTCCGGATGAATCTACAAATGAAAAATGTAATTAACATTTTGCCCTGTTGATGTTAAGCTGTGTATCTGTTGTGTTGGTGTATCTTTTTTATATCTTATATATCTTATATATTATCTTTTATATATATACAGTATATATTTTTTGAAATATAGTTAACCTTTCTAGCGCAGGGGTTCCGCTAGTTAAACACCTCGAGAACATTCCGCTGAAAAGGCAGCGAGCGGAATTCAAATATATTTTTTTGAAATATGTAACTTTCACACATTAACAAGTCCAATACAGCAAATGAAATATAAACATCTTGTTAATCCACCCTTTGTGTCTGATTTAAAAAATGCTTTCCAGCTAAAGCACAACATATGATTATGTTAGATCACCGCCAAGTCGAATAAAACACAGCCATTTTTCCAGCCAAAGATAGGAGTCACAAAAAGCAGAAATATAGATAAAATTAATCACTTACCTTTGATGATCTTCCTCAGGTGACACTCACATTGTTCAATAATGTGCATATTTATATTTAAAAAATCTCAGTTTACATTGGCGCCTTACATGCAGTAATGTTTCGATTCCAAAACATCTGGTGATTTTGCAGAAATACTCATAATAAACATTGATAAAAGATACTAGCGTTATTCACAGAACTAAAGATAGACTTCTCCTTAATGCAACCGCTGTGGCAGATTTTAAAAAAACTTTACGGAAAAAGCATAATCTGAGAACGGCGCTCAGAACCCAAAACAGCCAGAGTAATAGCCGCCATTTTGGAATCAACAAAGTTAGAAACAACACCATAAATATTCACTTACCTTTGATCTTCATCAGAAGGCACTCCCAGGGATCCCAGTTCGACAATAAATTACTGATTTGTTCCATAAAGTTTCATCATTTATCTTTATCTTCATGAGGCGTGAGCATTTCATCCAGGCAAAAACTCAAAAAGTTGCGTTACAGTCCTTTAGAAACATGTCAAACAATGTATGGAATCAATCGTTAGGATGTTTTTAACATAAAAGATTCAGTGAGAACAGTGTATCGGTTGGCATCCTGTTTCAGAAGGAGGATTCAGTGAAGACAGTGTACACTGTCCTCACTGAATCCTCCTTCTGAAACAGGATGCCTACTGTACACTGTCCTCACTGAATCCTCCTTCTGAAACAGGATGCCAACCGATACACTGTCCTCACTGAATCCTCCTTCTGAAACAGGATGCCTACTGTACACTGTCCTCACTGAATCCTCCTTCTGAAACAGGATGCCTACAGTATACTGTCCTCACTGAATCCTCCTTCTGAAACAAAATGCCTACTGTACACTGTCCTCACTGAATCCTCCTTCTGAAACAGGATGCCTACTGTACACTGTCCTCACTGAACCCTCCTTCTGAAACAGGATGCCTACAGTATACTGTCCTCACTGAACCCTCCTTCTGAAACAAAATGCCTACTGTACACTGTCCTCACTGAATCCTCCTTCTGAAACAGGATGCCTACAGTATACTGTCCTCACTGAATCCTCCTTCTGAAACAGGATGCCTACAGTATACTGTCCTCACTGAACCCTCCTTCTGAAACAAAATGCCTACTGTACACTGTCCTCACTGAATCCTCCTTCCGAAACAGGATGCCTACATTATACTGTCCTCACTGAACCCTCCTTCTGAAACAGGATGCCTACAGTATACTGTCCTCACTGAACCCTCCTTCTGAAACAGGATGCCTACTGTACACTGTCCTCACTGAACCCTCCTTCTGAAACAGGATGCCTACTGTACACTGTCCTCACTGAATCCTCCTTCTGAAACAGGATGCCTACTGTACACTGTCCTCACTGAATCCTCCTTCTGAAACAAGATGCCTACTGTACACTGTCCTCACTGAACCCTCCTTCTGAAACAGGATGCCTACTGTACACTGTCCTCACTGAACCCTCCTTCTGAAACAGGATGCCTACTGTACACTGTCCTCACTGAACCCTCCTTCTGAAACAGGATGCCTACTGTACACTGTCCTCACTGAATCCTCCTTCTGAAACAGGATGCCTACTGTACACTGTCCTCACTGAACCCTCCTTCTGAAACAGGATGCCTACTGTACACTGTCCTCACTGAATCCTCCTTCTGAAACAGGATGCCTACTGTACACTGTCCTCACTGAACCCTCCTTCTGAAACAGGATGCCTACTGTACACTGTCCTCACTGAATCCTCCTTCTGAAACAGGATGCCTACAGTATACTGTCCTCACTGAACCCTCCTTCTGAAACAGGATGCCTACAGTATACTGTCCTCACTGAACCCTCCTTCTGAAACAGGATGCCTACTGTACACTGTCCTCACTGAACCCTCCTTCTGAAACAGGATGCCTACAGTATACTGTCCTCACTGAACCCTCCTTCTGAAACAAAATGCCTACTGTACACTGTCCTCACTGAACCCTCCTTCTGAAACAGGATGCCTACAGTATACTGTCCTCACTGAACCCTCCTTCTGAAACAGGATGCCTACTGTACACTGTCCTCACTGCACCCTCCTTCTGAAACAGGATGCCTACTGTACGCTGTCCTCACTGAACCCTCCTTCTGAAACAGGATGCCTACTGTACACTGTCCTCACTGAATCCTCCTTCTGAAACAGGATGCCTACTGTACACTGTCCTCACTGAACCCTCCTTCTGAAACAGGATGCCTACTGTACACTGTCCTCACTGAACCCTCCTTCTGAAACAGGATGCCTACTGTACACTGTCTTCACTGAATCCTCCTTCTGAAACAGGATGCCTACTGTACACTGTCCTCACTGAACCCTCCTTCTGAAACAGGATGCGTACTGTACACTGTCCTCACTGAATCCTCCTTCTGAAACAGGATGCCTACTGTACACTGTCCTCACTGAATCCTCCTTCTGAAACAGGATGCCAACCGATACACTGTCCTCACTGAATCCTCCTTCTGAAACAGGATGCCTACTGTACACTGTCCTCACTGAATCCTCCTTCTGAAACAGGATGCCTACAGTATACTGTCCTCACTGAACCCTCCTTCTGAAACAGAATGCCTACTGTACACTGTCCTCACTGAACCCTCCTTCTGAAACAGGATGCCTACAGTATACTGTCCTCACTGAACCCTCCTTCTGAAACAGGATGCCTACTGTACACTGTCCTCACTGCACCCTCCTTCTGAAACAGGATGCCTACTGTACGCTGTCTTCACTGAATCCTCCTTCTGAAACAGGATGCCTACTGTACACTGTCCTCACTGAATCCTCCTTCTGAAACAGGATGCCTACTGTACACTGTCCTCACTGAACCCTCCTTCTGAAACAGGATGCCTACTGTACACTGTCTTCACTGAATCCTCCTTCTGAAACAGGATGCCTACTGTACACTGTCCTCACTGAACCCTCCTTCTGAAACAGAATGCCTACTGTACACTGTCCTCACTTAACCCTCCAGTAGGTATCCTGTTTCAGAAGGAAGGCTCAGTGAGTACGGTGTAGTAGGTGGAGGAAGGAAAGAAGGAGTGCAGATACAGTTAGCCATCCACTTCTTTTACAGAAGAAAGAAAGAGGGACCCATTTCCGAGGATGACCCAGGAGGAGGATTCTGCAATGTATAGTTGCAGGATATTAAAGGGTTAGAGATTTTGGCAATTAAAGAGCTCATGTTGACTTCAACGGTAATCAGCAAAAGAGGAACACAGATACTGTACAGTAGACCCCCACTTCTTTTGCAGACAGAAATAAGCTGTCCCCTGTTTCCCTGATCAGTAGTCTTTGGTGGCAGATATACATGTATACGGAACAAAAATATAAACGCAACATGCAACAATTTGAAGATTTTACTGAGATACAGTTTATATAAGGAAATCAGTCAATTGAAATAAGTTAATTAAGCCCTAATTTATGGATTTCACATGACTGGGCAGGGGCGCAGCCATGGGTGGGCCTGGCTCCCAAGTGGGTGGGCCTATGCCCTCCAAGGGCCACCCATGGCTGCGCCCCTGGGATCATCTGAGACCAGCCAAACAGAATGAGTTTCCCCCCACTAAATGGCTTTATTACAGACAGAAATACTCCTCAGTTCCATCAGCTTTAAGGGTGGCTGGTCTCAGATGATCCCACAGGGGAAGAAGCAGGATGTGGAAGTTCAGTGAGGACAGTGTACATGTGGTCTGTGGTTTTTAGTCCGGTTGGATGTACTGCCAAATTCTCTAAAATTACTTTGGAGGCGAATTATGGTAGAGAAATGAACATTCAATTCTCTGGCAACAGCTCTGGTCGACATTCCTGCAGTCAGCATGCCAATTGCACGCTCCCTCAACTTGAGACATCTGTGTCGTTGAGTTGTATGACAAAACTGCACATTTTAGAGTGGCTTTTATTGTCCCCAGCACAAGGTGCAACTGTGTAATGATCATGTGTTTTAATCAGCTTCTTTATATGCCACACCTGTCAGAATTATCTTGGCAAAGGCAAAATGCTCACTAACAGGGATGTTAACAAATTTGTGCACCAAATTTGGGAGCAATAAACTTTTTGTGCGTATGAACATTTTCTGGGATCTTTTATTTCAGTTCATGAAACATGGGACAAACACAGTATAGATAGATCTCCAACTATTAGATTTAGATTATTTCTCTGTCTGACTCATCATAATGAGACTGTGTCCCAAATGTCACCCTATTCCCTAAATATTATATTATGGGCCCTGATCAAAAGTTAAGGGATCAATGTGCCATTTGGAACGCACACTGTGTTTCAGAGCTGTGTGTATTAGGTAGTTGTTGGGGAATTGTTAGATGTTACTGCACTGCACAATCATCTTCTGCACATCTATCACTCCAGTGTTTAATTGCTATTTTGTAATTATTTCGCCACTATGGCCTCTTTATTGCCTTACCTCCCTTATCTTACCTCATTTGCATACACTGTATATAGACTTTTTTATATTGTATTATTGACTGTATGTTTCTTTATTCCATGTGTAACTCTGTGTTGTTGTTTGTGTCGCACAGCTTTGCTTTATCTTGGTAGGCTAGTTGAGAACTTGTTCTCAACTAGCCTACCTGGTTAAATAAAGGTGAAATAAATAAAAACTGTCAGAACTAGAAACACAAGCATTTCGCTACACTCACATTAACATCTGCTAACCATGTGCATGTGACCAATAACATTTGATTTGATTTTGAGCTCATTGTCTCATTCAAGTAATATGAGAGGCTATATCAGTGCCAACAATATACCTTACGTAAACTGATTCCACTTTCAGTACCAGTTCCCTGTCTAACACCTTCTCCATTTTAGTCTCTTGTTTGCATGCCAGCGCCCAGAGTGTATGTGTGCATGTGTGTGTATCTAATTGTGTCTAATTGTGTGTGCGCATGTTTGAGCATGTACTGTATATGTGTGCGTGCAGATGCGTTCCATGCCTGCATCTGTGCACATGTGTGTGCCTGTCTGTGTGTGTGCCTGTCTGTGTGTGTGCCTGTCTGTGTGTGTAAACAACGTGCATTTTAATGTGAGCTTTTTAGCCATCTTTCCTCTTCCCTGAGGCATGAGTCCCTATCTATCCCAGGACTTACTCATGCCCCGTGTCTGAAATTACCCCATATTCCCCACATAGTGGGGACCAGAGTGCCATTTGGGATGTAGACATGGTTCTACTTCAACAAGCACTGCCGGTGGAGGGAGGCCACTGAGAGAGCAGTGAAATATTGCAGTCAACGTACATTTTGCCTGTGTTCTAATTGCCAAACCTTTCCCTTTATATTGCACTACTTCTGACCAGAACTCTATGGGCCCTGGGCAAAACTAGTCCAATCTCTAGGAAATAGGGTTGCCATTTGAGATGCAGCCTTTATGTGCTACAAAGTGCAAATGAGGATCATCCATTTGTAAGGACCTCCAATCCCAGTAGGTGACTGATAGGCCAACAGGGAGGCTAAGGCACGACGTACCACACTTGTTAACACCATATACTTACATATTGTTTTTTTATATACATCATTTTGATAAACATGGTTGGCCACTGAAAGCCTTATAACTACACTACAAGCTGCCCATTATAACAGAAAAGTGGTGCCCAGAACCATTCCAGATAAATGCTGATATTGTTTTCCTCTTTATTGTACAAGATGAGAAAAAAAGAAGCCTGCTCATTGCTCTTGATAGGTAAAGCTTATTAAAGAGCAGTGATACTATCAGCCTCACGGCCTTCGTCAGAGCTTTAAATAAAAGAAAAAATCTCTCACGAAGGCCTTGAGGCCGATACGTAAAGCTTATTAAAAAGCAGTGAATCTAGCAAGAGCAGTGTGCAGGTTTCTTCTTTTTTTCTCATATTATTCAAGTGTTACCATGTATTTGCAAAAAAGATAGCTCAGATGTGCGAGTGCCTTTTGAATTCCTCTATATTGCACAAAATATTGTTTCACATGTAGCTCAAGGCAGCACTAGAATTTGTTGACTAACTTATTCCTTGCTACCCATTCCAAAACAAACTGCAGCTCTTTGTTTAGTGTTGCAGTCATTTCAGTCGCTGTAGTAGCTGACATGTATAGTGTTGAGTCATCCGCAGCCTTACTCAAAGCCAGTGGCTAGTTGTTAGTAAAGATTGAAAAAAGCAAGGGGCCTAAACAGCTTCCCTGGGGAATTCCTGTTTCTACCTGTTGAGAGGCTTCCATTAAAGAAAACCCTCTGTGTTCTTTAAGTGTCCTTCCCTATATGCGTGCTGAAAGTCTGTTGTCAATTTTTACTGTGAAATAGCATTGTATCTGGTCAAACACCATTTTTTCCAGAAGTTTACTAAAGGTTGGTAACAAGCTGATTGGTCAGCTATTTGAGCCAGTAAAGGGGGCTTTTCTATTCTTGGGTAGTGGAATGACTTTAGCTTCCCTCCAGGCCTAAGGGCACACACTTTCTAGTAGGCTTAAATTGAAGATGTGGCAAATACGAGTGGCAATATCATCCTCTATTATCCTCGGTAATTTTCCATCCAGATTGTCAGACCCCGGTGGCTTGCATTGTTGATAGACAACAGTAATTTTTTCACCTCTTCCCCAGTGACTTAATGGGATTCAAAAGTACAATTATTCTCTTTCATAAATCTGGATCCCCTACAGGATCACAGTGGCTCTAATAGGTTTGAGTAATGACTACAACATCATTTTATGTACAGTGTCATAAGAAAGTATTCACACCCATTGACTTTTTGTTGTTGTGTTACAGCTTGAATTTTAAAGGGATACAACTGAAATGTTGTGTCACTGGCCTACACACAATACCACATAATGTCACAGTGGAATTGATATTTAAAATGTTCTATGCATTAATAAAAAATTAAAAGCTGAAATGTATTTAGTCAATAATTATTCAACCCCTATGTTATGGCAAGCACAAATAAGTTCAGGAGTAAAAATGTACTTAACAATTCAAATAATAAGTTAATAGTTATTGTAGCGTGTTTTCTGTTGAATTATAGTTCTCATCTTGCTGATTTATGAGGGGGTGAGACATCTGCCCAGGATTTGAATATCACACCTAGGATATAAATACACTACATTGCAAAAAGTATGTGGACACCCCTTCAAATTGGTGGATTCGGCCATTTCAGCCATTCCCATTGCTGACAGGTGTATAAAATTGAGCACACAGCCATGCAATCTCCATAAGACATTGGCAGTAGAATGGCCGGTACTTAAGAGCTCAGTGACCTTCAACATGGCACCTTAATAGGATGCCACCTTCCCAAAGGGTCAGTTGGTCAGATTTCCACCCTCTAGAGCTGCCCCGGTCAACTGTAAGTGCTGTTTTTGTTAAGTGGAAACGTCTTGGAGCAACAACGGCTCAGCAGCAAAGTGGTACGTCACACAAGCTCACAGAACGGGGCCGCCGAGTGCTGAAGCACGTAGTGTGTAAAAATCATCTTTCTTCGGTTGCAACACTCACTACTGAGTTCCAAACTGCCTCTAGAATAACTTCAGCACAATAACTATACGTTGGGAGCTTCATGAAGTTGATTTGGGCAGCCGCATACAAGCCTAAGATCGCCATGCGCAATGACAAGCGTTGGCTGGAGTGGTGTAAAGTTCGCTGCCATTGGACATTGGAGCAGTGGAAACGTGTTCTCTGGAGTGATAAATCATACTTCACCATCTAGCAGTCCAACAGACGAATCTGGATTTGGCAGATGCCAGGGGAACACTACCCTATGCATAGTGCCAACTGTAAAGGTTGGTAAAGGAGGAATAATGGTCTGGGGCTGTTTTTCATGGTTCAGGCTAGGCCCCTTAGTTACAGTGAATGGAAATCTTAACGCTACAGCATACAATGGCATTCTAGATGATTCTGTGCTTCCAACGTTGTGGCAACAGCTTGGGGAAGGCCCTTTCCTGTTTCAGCATGACAATGTTGTTGAGATCGGTGTGGAAGAACTTGACTGGCCTGTACAGAGCCCTGACCTCAACCCAATCAAACACCTTTGGGTTGAATTTGAACGCCAACTGCGAGCCAAGCCTAATCTCCCAACATCAGTGCCAGACCTCACTAATGCTTGTGGCTGAATCGAAGCAAGTCCCCGCAGCAATGATCCATCATCTAGTGGAAAGCCTTTCCAGAATAGTGGAGGCATTTATAGCAGCAAAGGGGGGACCATATTAATTCCTATGATTTTGGAATGAGATGTTTGACGAGCAAGTGTATACATCATTTTGGCAATGTATCAATGTGTATCACACCCATTGTTCTGAGTGAATAGGATTTGAAATTTGGCTGGGGCATGACTCTATTGTTGTATGTAAACATCATAACCATTGTTCTGAGAAGCCGGCGCATTGCAACATGTTGTGTGTAAACATCACACCCCACTGTTCTAATGTGACCAGGGGTCCTAGTGCCTTTCTACAGAAATGTTGTGAAAGTTGTTGGTGGGGTGACAGAGACGGGGCTATTTCCCATGGGAGTTCCTTCCATTCTTCTCTGCAGATCCTCTCAAACTCTGTCAAGTTGGATGGGGAGCGTTGCTGCACAGCTATTTTCAGGTCTCTCCAGAGATGTTCGATTGGGTTCAAGTCCGGGCTCTGGCTGGGCTACTCAAGGACATCCAGAGACTTGTCCCTGAAGCCACTCCTGTGTTGTCTTAGCTGTGTGCTTAGGGTAATTGTACTTTTGGAAGGTGAAACTTCGCCCGCCTGAGGTCCTGAGTGCCCTGGAGCAGGTCTTCATTAAGGATCTCTCTGTACTTTGCTCCGTTCTTCTTTGCCGTGCTTCTACACCTGCATTGCTTGCTGTTTGGGGTTTTAGGCTGGGTTTCTGTACAGCACTTTGAGATATCAGCTGATGTACGAAGGGCTATATAAATAAAATTTGATTGATTTGCCTCAATCCTGACTCGTCTCCCAGTCCCTGCCGCTGAATCGCATCCCCACAGCATGATGCTGCTACCACCATGCTTCACCATAGGGACGGTGCCCGGTTTCCTCCAGATTTAACGATTGGCATTCAGGCCAAAGAATTCAATCTTCATCAGACCAGAGAATCTTGTTTCTTATGATCTGAGAGTCTTTAGGTGCCTTTTGGCAAAGTCCAAGCGGGCTGTCATGTGTCTTTTACTGAGGAGTGGCTTTCGTCTGGCCACTCTACCATAAAGGCCTGATTGGTGAAGTGCTGCAGAGATGGTTGTCCTTCTGAAAGGTTCTCCCATCTCCACAGAGGAACTCTAGAGCTCTGTCAGAGTGACCATCGGCTTCTTGGTCACCTCCTTGACCAAAGCCCCTCTCCCCCGATTGCTCAGTTTGGCCAGGCGGCCAGCTCCAAGAAGAGTCTTGGTGGTTCCAAACTTCTTCCATTTAATAATGATGGAGGCCACTGTGTTCTTTGGGACCTTCAATGCTGCAGAAATGTTTTGATACCCTTCCCCATATCTGTACCTTGACACAGTCCTGTCTCTGAGCTCTACGGACAATTCTTTCGACCTCGTGGCTTGGTTTTTGCTCTGACATGCACTGTCAGCTGTGGGACCTTGCATAGACAAGTGTTTTTTCCCCCAAATCATGTCCAATCAATTGAATTTACCACAGATGGACTACAATAAAGTTGTAGAAACATCTCAAGAATGATCCATGGAAACAGGATGCACCTGAGCCCAATTTCGAGTCTCATAGCAGAGGGTCTGAATACTTATGTAAATAGGGCATTTCTGTTTTTATTATTAATACATTTGCAAAAATGTTTAAAATAAAAAGTTTTTGCTTTGTCATTATGAGGTGTTGTGTGTAGATTGATGAGGATTTTTTTCTTCTATCTAATCCATTTTAGAATAAGGCTGTAACGTAACAAAATGTGGAAAATGTCTAGGGTTCTGAATGCTTTCTGCACTGGTGTGAAGTCACACCTAGGTGTGATTTTCAAATCTTAGGCAGAAGTCCCGCCTCTCTCATGAATCAACTAGGTGTGAAAATGACTTTGTCTACTTTTGTTGCATGGACTTTGTGTATATTAGTGTTTAACATCATTTTTGAAGTACTACCTCATCTCTTTACCACACACATAAACATTTCTGTAAGGCCACTCAGTCGAGAAGTGAATTTCAAATACAGATTCAACTACAAAGACCAGGAAGGTTTTCCAATGCATCGCAAAGACTGACACGGGTGTGATCGTATCACACCCGTGTGATTAGAACGCTTATTTAGAACGTTTATTTAGAACGGCCAGTTTCGAATGATAAAACAATCAGCATTTGAGCTGGCCACACTTTTTTCAGAAACTATTTACACAAACAGTCCTTACAAAGTTATGTCCAGAATATAAGCAGTTTATTTTTGGATGCAATGTTCAGATATTCACAGAAGTATCTATAGCATAACACAATCATCCTAACCGGAAAAATGTAGGCTACATTTGTCCTAGCGCTAACTGAGGAAAGATTGACATAAACTACAATATGAATTAGCAAATATAAATTACTATGTATAATTAATCACATCACGGGTGAACTCACAGTTGATCAAAATAACTGAGTAAAACACTTTCTAGAAATCAAAAGTAATCCAACGATGACTAGTTTCAGCCGCAGACATGCTTTTTTCTCTCTCACAGAAACCAAAGATAAGAGAAGACAAGATGAGTTTGGTCTGTTTATAGTATGCATGTTCAAGGGGTGTGTCATCTACCATCTTTCACATCTCACCATTCACTTCCTGAAGTTATCAAAAAAAATGAGTGAATCTTTACTTACCTCATTTTGTTATAGAATCTTTGGTCCGATTACGTAAAACCCAGAATGCATTGTATGTCAACAAACATGGCTCACAACACATAGCTGGAATTAGCTTAGCTCATCATAATCAGTACAACCTTCAAAAAAGTATTTTACACGCACACTATTTGCCCATTACAATATATGCAAACATTGGAATGCATGATTTATCACTGGTAATTGAAAAACATGAGAATAGAGTAAATATATCAATAATTACCAAACAAAACATTTTCAGCTATTGATTTATTGATACAAATGGCACGTGCAGGCAGTCAACCACGTAACCTCTCACTTCCACTCTGAGCCATTCAGTGTCAATGTTTATGTATGTAGCTAGTGAGCTAAGCTGTAGCATTAGCAATGTCTTTCAAAACAACTTGAGACAACTCACAAATGCGGACATTCTGGAGATTTTAAAAATTCTGACAATGAGTCTGAAAGTCAGGAATCAGATTCTGACAGTGAGGAGCTGCCCCCCAGCCATTGATAACCCTGAATCTGAGGACCCCTTGACTGACAAAGTCCCAGTTCCCTTTGAAGATGCTGGTGGTGATGGAGGCAGACTGACAATGGATGAAGTACAGGAGTTCTGTGGTATCTGGAAGGCCGCCAGCCATTTCACCCCTCCTGGCCTTGGTGTTTGTGTTGATGAGTCCCAGTCTGGAGTGCAATGCCCCTTGCCATTTCCATCTGAGTGCTTCAAGTTCTGACAGAGAGCTGGTGGAAGACATAGCAGAGACCAATCGCTATGCCTTGGAGCTACAGGAGAAGAGAGAGCCAGGAGTGGGGGGGACAACCACAATTCGTGAAATGTATACCTTCCTGGTGACAGTCCTTCTCATGGGGATAGTGAAGAAGAACTCTCTAAGAGAATGCTGGAGCACAGATTTTATGTTTGCAACTCCCTTCTTTGCCAACCTCTTTTCCCAAGACTGCATTTTATCAACAACGCTACCGCCATCCTAAATGACCCGTTATACAAAATAAGAAATGTCAACAGCTGGCAGTAAAGTGGCATGACAAACGAGACATCCATGTCCTCTCCACTGTCCATACAGTAACCGTGTCAGCCACAGGGAAGGTGGACCACCTGAAGGGAGAGAGAAAAATCTAACCAGACTGTGTGCTTGACTATAACCTCAAAATGGGGGCAGTGGATAAGGCGGACATGAAAAACAGCTTTGTGGAATGCACTCAGAAAACGAAAGAGTGGTAATCAGAAGATAGGGTAGCTTCAAACTACAACAAGCCAATAATTATCTGACGCAATTAGCGTTGTTTTACAGAGCTAATAGAAGAATGTAACTAGCTACATAAGCATGATTGAATATAACACCATAAAGGTTATGAAATTTGTAAAGTTACCTCGCGTGTCCGCGGTTATAAGGAATGTACACAAATATATTATGCTCCATACACACAGTGAGCTACACTAGAACACGACATACAGAAACTATTATAACGTTATAAGGCACTTACTTTGATAGAAAGGCAGTCTGGATTTGAACATGGGTGTCTGTAGTGATGCATCTAGCACTGAGACGCTGTGCCTTAGTGCCCAAAGTAAACTGCCTGTTACTCATGCCCAGAAGCTAGGATATGCATATAATTGGTAGATTTGGATAGAAAACACTCTAAAGTTTCCGAAAATATCTGTGAGTATAACAGAACTGATATGGCAGGCGAAAACCTGAGGAAAATCCATCCAGGAAGTGGTATTTTTTTATGTTTGTATTTTTCCATTGACTGCCATTACATTACTTAGGACTCTATTGCACTTCATATGGCTTCCACTAGATGTCAACAGCCTTTAGAAATAGTTTCAGGCTTGTATTCTGAAAAATGAGAGAGTAAGACCACTCTGAGTGAGTGGATAGTGGAAAGTACAGGTGTACTGAGATCATGTGACAGAGCATGTGACACTTAGATTCCACCTGTGTGCACTTTCTTTATCTAATTGTGTGACTTCTGAAGGTAATTAGTTGCACCAGATCTTATTTAGGGGCTTCATGTGTATGTCCATTACATGAAATCCAAATGAAATCCAAATTAATCCAAATTAAAATCCATTTAAATTACAGGTTGAAATGCAAACAAATTGGAAACACACCAAAGTGGATGAATACTTTTGCAATGCACTGTACGGCTTTACATTACAATTATGATGAAAACTTGGAGAAATGTTTAAGGTTAAGTGAGTTAAAATCTGACTAGAATTCACAAAGGGTGCAGAGAGTGACTTACTGAGACTTTTTAGCCATGTGAAAAATCTGATTTAAAAACAGTTAACTTCCTACAATTATACACATTTTGACATCGGGCCATTATATTTGTCTGTAGTTGTATAGCTAATCTCATGCTATTATACACATTTTGAAATGAGGCTAAGATAATTGTGTCACGACTTCCTCCGAAGTTGGCTCCCCTGCCTGTTTGGGCGGTGCTCGGCGGTTGTCATCACCGTCCTACTAGAAGTTGGCTCCCCTGCCTGTTTGGGCGCTGCTCGGCGGTTGTCATCACCGTCCTACTAGAAGTTGGCTCCCCTGCCTGTTTGGGCGGTGCTCGGCGGTTGTCATCACCGTCCTACTAGAAGTTGGCTCCCCTGCCTGTTTGGGCGCTGCTCGGCGGTTGTCGTCACCGTCCTACTAGCCGCCACCGATCCCTTTTTCGTTTGTCTGTTTGTTTTGTCTTATTAGTTTCACCTGTGTTTCTGTTGTTTGGCTTAATGAGCTTCCCTATATTTAGTAGATAGACCCGCCCTTGTTTTGTGCGGGATTGTCTTTATGTTATGTGTGTGCATTTTAGGTAGAGGTGGATTTATTTTCAGAACTTGGCACCCTGTGTTCTTTGGGTTGTCACGTTGTATGTCCGCGCCCTGTATTGTTGGGCTTATCATTTTGTGTGCCGAAGTAAAGAGCACTTTTCCCCAGTGGAACTCTCTGCGTCTGATTCCTTCACCCACCTAGTCCCGTGTGACAAATTGTGCATTGTAAAGCTAATTTCCTTTTTCTATGGCTGACATGCCACTAGGGTCTCTCCCATTACATGACGGAGGGATGGAGGGATAGATGGAAGGAAGGATTTGGTTGTGGAGGGATGCATTTCTATTATTCCTCTCTGTCTAGGTGGCCATTTTATTTAGTTTTTATTTAACTAGGCAAGTCACTTAAGAACAAATTCTTATTTTCAATGATGGCCTACCATGCCACTAGGTTCTGTCACGCCCTGACCATAGAGAGCCTTTTTATTCTCTATTTTGGTTAGGTCGGGTGTGACTAGGGTGGGTAATCTAGGTTATTTTATTTCCATGTTGGATGGGTATGGTTCCCAATCAGAGGCAGCTGTTTAGTGTTGTCACTGATTGGGGATCATATTTAGGCAGCCATTCCATCCACTGTTTTTTTGTGGGATCTTCTTTTGATTTAGTGCATGTAGCACCTCTGATGTTACGGTTCGTTGTTTGTTTCTTTTTTGTTTGGAAGTTTTGCGTAAATAAATATGTGGAATTTTATTCACGCTGAGCCTTGGTCCGTCTCTCCACACAACCGTGACAGGTTCCCTGTATGTGGGATGGATGAATGGAGAAATGGAGGTATGGAGGGAAGCAGCGATGCAGGGATGGAAGGATGTATTTCTGTATTGGCCCAGGTGGCAGGGCACGTCATTAATGATGCCCTGCTGGCCTGGGGCCAGTAAAAACATGTGTTGGACTGGTGGAGGTCGTCAGTCACTGGCCTGACCGGGCCATTAACTTCTCTGTGCATTTTCATTGTTCCAGTTTGACATGTATCTGCTCTGTTGCAGTCTGCCATTGAAAACCATTGAAGACTACACTCTGAAAAGTCATGCTATTTGTATTTGAGCAATATGATTGGCCTTTCATACAACCACGCTCCTCTGGAGTCACAACTTTTCCTACAGTACATGAGTTAATGTGTTCACACGGCAGCTTTCCTGATTAAAAACAAGGGCTCATCAATCCACTTGCTGAGCATATTTATTTTTGGGATATTGATTTACAAAAGTAAACTTTCAATAGTAAATATACTAACAATATGCTGGCTACGGTTGATAGTCTACATAAAGAAAGCTACAAAAAGACACCTAGCATTCGTCTTGGCTAGCTAAATCAATATTTATTTTGAAACGCAGCATCAGCGTCCTATTTTGAAATGTAAAACAAAAGTCTCAAAATGACATACTGTACTTTAGAAACAAAAGTCTCAAAATAACATACTTGTACTTTAGAAACAAAAGTCTCAAAATAACATACTTGTACTTTAGAAACAAAAGGGAATGCAATTAATACAATGGAATTCTAAAGAAGAAGAGTAATTACTTACTGTGCTAGATTATACTTCACCGCTTTTTAATATGTACTATAATATATAATAACCAAATGTAGCCTATTACTAGCTGAATACAGAGAGAAAGCATGCCAACCTATAGGCCCTGCATGACCCCAATGCGTTTTAATTGCACCATATCTGGGCCAGTAGAAATTCTGTTCAGGCTGGTTGATGTTTGGCCAACTGGAACGACCAGGCCCTCTGTAATGATGAATTATGAATGGGGACATGTTATGGTGAAATAACTAGTCCCACATTGAGGGATGGAGGGATGGAGGGAGGTCCTTCGTTTAGCTTCTAATACATAAGTGAACTGACAGGGGGCTAAAAGAGTGAGGCCATAGAACATATAAAAGTAATGCAGAAGGTAGAAAAAACGAATTGAAGACTTAGACCTCGAAGGAGAGGAGAGGAAAGGAAAGGGGCAGAGAAAATCACTTCATGAATTAACAATCCCTGTTCGTTGGTAATGGATCCCAAGGTCTCATTGCTATTTCTGACAGAGGCAGCCATGCATTCACTGTGCTTATTAGGGACAGGAATGGAGAGACAACGCAGTCTCTTTGATTAATGCCCCTGCACTCGGTTGAAGAGGGGTGAATGTGTGTGTCTGTTTGTGTGTGCCTCTGTGTGTGCCTGTGTGTGTGTGTGTGTGTGTGTGTGTGTGTGTGTGTGTGTGTGTGTGTGTGTGTGTGTGTGTGTGTGTGTGTGTGTGTGTGTGTGTGTGTGTGTGTGTGTGTGTGTGTGTGTGTGTGTGTGTGCACGTGGGGGGGGGGGGGGGACAAAACAAAGATCCTCCGAGAAGAACACAGGGATTATCCAGGAGAGGATACAAAACACAACATGCTTCTTAACTGAGGTCATCCCAAATGGCACCTTATTTCCTACATAGTGCACTACTTTTGACCAGAACCTAGGCCTTGATCAAAAGAAGTGCACTTTATAAGGAATATATGGTGCCATTTGGGACACAAGCTCTGACTTTGCAGAGAGAAATTTTGCAACCAGACCGATTAGGAGAGAGAGAGCACCCAGCCTCACCCTACTATAATCTTAAGTCAAATGTCTACTGTTTGCTGATGATCTGGTGCTTCTATCCCCGGCTAAGGAGGGCCAAAAGCGGCACCTAGAACTTTGACACAGATTCTGTCAGACCTGGTCCCTGGCAGTATATCTCAGTAAGACAAAAATAATGGTGTTCCAAAAAATGTCCAGTTGCCAGGACCACAAATACATATTCCATCTAGACTCCGTTGCCATAGAGTCCACAAAAAACTATACACACCTCGACCTAAACATCAGTGCCACAGGTAACTTCCACATAGCTGGGAACGATCTGAGAGACAAGGCAAGAAGGGTCTTCTATGCCATCAAAAGGAACATAAAATTCGACATACCAATTAGGATGTGCCTAAAAATACTTTAATCAGTTATAGAACCTATTGCCCTTTACGGTTGTGAGGTCTGGGGTCCGCTCACCAACCAATCATTTCCAAAATGGGACAAACACCAAATTCAGACTCTGTATGCAGAATTCTGCAAAAATATTGTCTGTGTACAACGTAAAACATCAAATAATGCATTCAAAGCAGAATTAGGCCAAAACCTGCACATTATTTAAATCCAGAAAAGTGCCGATTCCCAAACCAGTGAAAAACAAAAACCTTTGTAAACACAACCCATATTTGTGTTTACTTATTTACCCTATTTTACTTGAACTATTTGCAGATAACATGAAATTTGAAATGTCTATATTCTTTTGGAACTTTTGTGAGTGTAATGTTTGCTGTACATTTTTTATTGTTTATTTCACGTTTGTTTATTATCTACTTCATTCCCGTGCCAATAAAGCCCTTAAAATGAAATTTAATTTAGAGAAAGAGAGAACAGAAGGGAAGAGTATTTTGATATTTGAGTCTTAGAGAAAGTCAATGTCTCGGCTGTCAGAAAACTTTGAAAGTGTGAAGCACTTCTTATAACGCGTGACATAAGTACTGGTTAATTAATAATCATAAGCATTGTCGCCTTAATTTATACATTCTGTTGTTCCTATTCACACAATCTTACTTGACTTACGTGACTTGAACCTCTTTGTCCCCAAAGGAACATAGGGAGTCCACCATGGCACCATGTAGCCAAGTGCAGCAAGGAAAGACCTAGTTACACACGGTTACCCTACCAGACATGCCACCAGGGTCTTTTTACAGTTCCAAAATCCAGAATAAATTCAAGAAACCTTACAGTATTATATAGAGCCCAGCAAGATCAGCTGCTGCTTTTGCAACAGCTAATGGGGATCCTAATAAAGTACAAAATACCACCTCGCTCTCTTCTGGGCAAAGGCTTTTGCCTCTAGCCAGGAGATCCCCTCTTTGCTCAGCGTGGCGCACCAATAATGTTTTTTTGGCCTTCCCTGCTTAGTTTTTCCTTGTGGGTTGTAGTCCAGTGCTTCTCTTGTTCTGGTTGATGTCTGTTTCCTGAGTGTGTGTCCAATCCATCTCCATTTCCTTCTCCTGATTACACTGCTGATGGCCTCCTATTTTGTTTCGGCCACTCAGAGCATCAGAATTCCCACTAAACTCTTACTTTGTGACATCACATTCTATTCACTTTGACTCCACTCTGAAGGGCTCTAGAGGGGTGGGAGGACGGGAACGGTTCACTCTCAATCCCATGACCTGGTTTCACAGGATCACGTCCAGGCAGACTTGCTCACATTGATTTTAGACTAAAAGACCGCAGTGACTTTTTTATGCAATAGAAGACTAAAACAGATTAGATTAAAACACACACACACACACACACACACACACACACACACACACACACACACACACACACACACACACACACACACACACACACACACACACACACACACACACACACACACACACACACACACACACACACACACACACAATAGATTAAAACACATACTTGCAATATCAAGAGAGAGAGAGAGAGAGAGAGACACTGACTGACTGACTGACTGACTGACTGACTGAGGGGACTGTCTGAAAGATTGCTGCTCTCTCTGCTGTCTCCGCACCAATCCACCTTAAAACTAGCTCACACTCTGACTAGCTCCCACTCTGACACACAGCTCCCACCCTCCTCTCCTCCTCTCAGTACTTTTTAGGATGAGGAGGATGGTGCGACCTGAGTGGAGGAGCCCTGTGGATTAGGTAACCATAGTAACACGGACGGAGATGTCAGAGCCTGGTCTCCAACCCATCCCGCTGACATGATGAGGTAGAGTAGAGGTCTAACAACACGTCCCTACAGTGCAAAAGGTCAATGTTGACATTATTTAATGGAATATTATGATTTTATCATCATTTGAATTGTCAATCAATATTCCTCAGTTAATACACTTCACAGTTCCCATCAATTATAATTCAAAACCAATCTTTTTCTCTGTTTGAATCTAGATTTAAACAGCACTAATCAATATGTATGATCAGTCAATAAAAATGACATTAGAAGATTTAGGGGCATAATTTCAGTGACAAGCTATGATTATCAGTAATCATATTACACCAGATAGATTGGCAGTATTGATCTAAACCAAGGCAAAGCCTGACATTCTGGAGAATAAGTCTGGAGAATACTTGAAAGTCACCCAATAAGCCACACCATCTAAAGCTAATAAACATGTATGAAATCCACGGAAATTAACTGTAATATAAACAAAATGATTTAATCTAAAAGATAATGAACTCCTTAAGTGCTAACTATAATTAGCAAATGTCATATAAATGTCAAATCACAGAGAGTTTGTGTGCTCAGTGTGTGTGTGTGTGTGTGTGTGTGTGTGTGTGTGTGTGTGTGTGTGTGTGTGTGCTTGTTTGCCTATGTGTAATATAAATTATGTGTGTGATGTGTGGGAGAGAGAGAGAGATTAAATCCAAGCACTCGATATCATAGCAATAATTATAGTAAGAAGAAAGATTATTATTGCAGAACATGAGTGCACTATATAAGGACACATGCCCAGATAAAACTATGCAGGCTTCCTAGTCAGGTGTATTTGGGGCATCTGTGTCCCCTCCTGTCTGTGTCCCCTCCTGTCTGTGTCCCCACCTCTCTGTGTCCCCAACTCTCTGTGTCCTCTCCTCTCTGTGTCCTATCCTCTCTGTGTCCTCTTTTCCTCTCTCTGTCCTCACCTCTCTGTGTCCTCTGTTATTTCCTCTCTGTCCTCTCCTCTCTGTGTCCATCTTCTCTATGTCCCCTCCTTTCTGTGTCCTCTACTATTTATCTGCCTCATCTCCTCTGTGTCCTCTCCTCTCTGTGTCCTCTCTTCCTCTCTTTGTCCTCTCCTCTCTGTGTCCTCTCCTCTGTGTCCACCCCTCTCTGTGTCCACTCCTCTCTGTATCCTATACTATCTATCTGTCTCATCTTCTCTGTGTCCACTCCTCTCTGTCCTCTCCTCTCTGTATCCTCTGTGTCACCTCTGTGTCCTCTACTATCGGTCTATTCTCCTCGCTGTGTCCTCTCCTTGCGGTGTCCTCTCATCCTCTCTCTGTCCCCTCCTCTGTGTCCTCTCCTCGCCTTGTCCTCTCTTCCTCTCTCTGTCCCCTCCTCTCTGTGTCCTCTCCTCTCTGTGTCCTCTATTCCCCTGTGTCCTCTTTTCCCCGTGTCCTCTTTTCCTCTCTCTGTCCTCTCCTCTCTGTTATTTCATCTCTGTGTCCTCTCCTCTGTGTCCTCTCCTCTCTGTGTGCTCTCCTCTCTGTGCCCACTCCTCTCTGTGTCAACTCCTCTCTGTGTCCTCTACTATCTGTCTCATCTCCTCTGTGTCCACTCCTCTCTGTGTCCACTCCTCTCTGTTCCCACTCCTCTCTGTGCCCACTCCTCTCTGTGCCCACTCCTCTGTGTCCTCTACTATCTGTCTCATCTCCTCTGTGTCCACTCCTCTCTGTGTCCACTCCTCTCTGTGCCCACTCCTCTCTGTTCCCACTCCTCTCTGTGCCCACTCCTCTCTGTGCCCACTCCTCTCTGTGCCCACTCCTCTCTGTGCCCACTCCTCTCTGTGCCCACTCCTCTCTGTGCCCACTCCTCTCTGTGTCCACTCCTCTCTGTGCCCACTCCTCTCTGTGCCCACTCCTCTCTGTGCCCACTCCTCTCTGTGCCCACTCCTCTCTGTGCCCACTCCTCTGTGTCCTCTACTATCTGTCTCATCTCCTCTGTGTCCACTCCTCTCTGTGTCCACTCCTCTCTGTGCCCACTCCTCTCTGTGCCCACTCCTCTCTGTGCCCACTCCTCTCTGTGCCCACTCCTCTCTGTGCCCACTCCTCTCTGTGCCCACTCCTCTCTGTGTCCACTCCTCTCTGTGCCCACTCCTCTCTGTGCCCACTCCTCTCTGTGCCCACTCCTCTCTGTGTCCACTCCTCTCTGTGCCCACTCCTCTCTGTTCCCACTCCTCTCTGTGCCCACTCCTCTCTGTGCCCACTCCTCTCTGTGCCCACTCCTCTCTGTGCCCACTCCTCTCTGTGCCCACTCCTCTCTGTGCCCACTCCTCTCTGTGTCCACTCCTCTCTGTGTCCACTCCTCTCTGTGCCCACTCCTCTCTGTGCCCACTCCTCTCTGTGCCCACTCCTCTCTGTGCCCACTCCTCTCTGTGCCCACTCCTCTCTGTGTCCACTCCTCTCTGTGTCCACTCCTCTCTGTTCCCACTCCTCTCTGCGTCCACTCCTCTCTGTGCCCACTCCTCTCTGTGCCCACTCCTCTCTGTGCCCACTCCTCTCTGTATCCACTCCTCTGTGTCCTCTACTATCTGTCATCTCCTCTGTGTCCTCTACTATCTGTCTCATCTCCTCTGTGTCCTCAACTATCTGTCTACTTCCTCGCTGTGTCCTCTCCTCCTCTCTCTGTCCTTTCTTCCTCTCTCTGTCCTCTCTTACTCTCTGTGTCCCCTCCTCTCTCTGTCCCCTCCTCTCTCTGTCCCCTCCACTCTCTGTCCTCTACTATCTGTCTACTGTCCTCGCTGTGTCCTCTCTGTGTCCCCTCCTCTCTCTGTCCTCTACTATCTGTCTACTGTCCTCGCTGTGTCCTCTCCGTGTCCCTTCCTCTCTGTGTCCCTTCCTCTCCGTGTCCCTTCGTCTCCGTGTCCCTTCCTCTCCGTGTCTTTTCATCTCTGTGTCCTCTCCAGTGGAGTAGGATAGGAAAGGAGTAGTATAAACTGCGGTAAACCTACCAAACCGCAGCCAGACAACTTTTCCATCCATTCTAAACCTCTTTTCACTCCCACTGCAGAAATCACCCTCTGCATAAATAATGCATTTATTTCTACTTATTTATTTATTACGACTGTTGGCATCTTTACAGATATAGACTTTTTATGCATTTCTCGTTTTCTGTCTCTATCTCTATTGCTCCCTCTCTCTCTGACTCTCTTTCTCTTTCATTCCTTTTCTCTCTTTCTCTCTCTTTCTCTCTCTCTCCTCTCTCCTGCCAGCGAGTTTGCGGTTTATCTGGTTGACTTGAGAGATCAAGTTCCGCTCTTTCTGCTGAATATACCCGGTTTCCTGTTTCTTTACCAACCTCCTCTTTATCATTTTCTTGAATGATAAACATGACATTTTGCCTATGTTCCATTAGCATGAATGTTGCATCCACCGTATTGTACAATTCTCATTACATAACAATACCGAGAAACCTCATTTGAAATGAGTGTTGCTTTTCTCAATCCTGTTTAATTTACCAAATGATCTCAACACATTGAACTGAAAACAAGTGACCCTCTCAGCTTCAACCTCTCCTACCTCTGTACTGTATGTGCCCTGGTATAAATGTGAGCACTGTATATGGGATAGGGCGCCTTTAGGGATGGAGACACAGTTAACGGTAACCTCAGTATTGTATATAAGGACGCAGAATGCGTAACTAATTATACTGATTGTGAACTCAAATGAAGTCTGTCCATTTTATTTTATTCAGCTGTAAACGCAAGAAAACAGACATCAAGGTTACATCCCAAATGGCTCTCTATTCCCTTTATAGTGCCCTAGTTTTGACAAGGGCCAATGGGGCTATGCTCAAAAGTAATGCACCATGTAGGGAATAGGGTGCCATTTGGGATGCAGTTTAAACAGACGTGGAGGTTTTACAATTTCATTTAACACACACTGAATGGGCTGACTGTGTACATGTTCTTTTCTGAAAAATGTCTAATACTGCTCTTCACAACAACACGCTGTTATTGTGGCACAATGTCCCCCTACAGTGCAAACAATTAGGACTGTCTAAAGGGCTCTGTGACTGTTAGGAGCATCAATCCTTTAGTTAAATAATATGAGATGTAATACATGACAAGGGGGAGACTTTGCATTCTAGTCTATAGTATTTGTACTTCCAGGCTTTGTCCAGTGTATTCTATTGGTTTAGGGAAAGTTAAGGGATGCTGCTTTGCATGACAATTTATTTAGAGCTGGCCTCATTCAAATTGTGAGATAACATTCTTAAACCAACACAATGCAATACTGTCTATCTTTATTGTATTTACTAACCATTGTAGGGAAGGTTTTAGGAGATATGTATTTCAATATCAACATTTATTCAAAGTGAAATTTCTTAAACAACTTCATTACAATACACTTACAAAAAAATGTTTTAAATAGGAGGGAGAAAGGGCAAGAGGGAATAAGGAAAGGGAATTAGTTTGATTCGATTTGTGTACTTATTTCATGTATTGTCTCATAGCTGGACACTATTTTCTTGTTAAAAATGTAGAATATTGTATGATGTTTGGATAGTGAGTCTGGTAGCCCAAAACATCCCAGGTCTAGCCCATACAGGGTGCCTGAGAATGGCTCTGTTTGCACCCCCTTGTATCCTCAGGGAATGGAATGAGAGATAACACAGAATGTGAGAGATATGCCCTGATTCATGAACACCTATTGCAGGGTTCCCCAACTATTTCATTGTTGGACATAAAAGATTGTAAAAACACCTAGAAATCGGTTCCAAGGGAATTTCATTTTGGACATCTGTTCACAAGTATTCCTACACATAATAGAAAGACACATGACCGTATACAAATGTAATCAAGGTTTGAATGTATTATGTTTCAGTCAAATGTTATATCTGTTTGGGCTTCTTGTGGTCAAGTTGCAGTCAACAACTGATTTGTAATTATATTCCGGCCCCCGACCATCCTCTCAAGAATATGATCGTCCTGTGGCTGAATCTACAGTAGTTGATGACCTATTGTATGTCCAGTAGTTGTTTTCCCCTGTCAATAGATGTACATACATCTACCCACATGTTACATCATCCTGTTCCTGTTGGTAAAGAAAGCAACTTCCTAGAACATTGAATACTCTGAAATGAACATAGAATAATCTCACCTTCTTGTCAAGTTATCTAAAACTCAAACTGGTTGAACTTCTTACACTACCATAAAAACACTAAGACAGCTGAAGCAAGGCACGCAATTTTTATTCAGGAAAATGTATTATATCTTTTGTAGTTATATAAGGTTGTAGAATAATCTATGTTAATGATATCAGGAAAAAAGGTCATAGTCACATGGATAAGGCCTCCCCACTGTCAACTATAGTCCTATGTCTCCCCATGTATTCTTGTCACTACTCTGTTGACAGTCCTGAGGGATGGGAACAAGGGTATGAGCCCAGCGGTAACCAGGGGTAGGCAGGCAGGGAGTGGGGCCTCTGGCAGGCTGGGACAAGCAGAGATGAGGCAGGGGGAGGCATAGAGTGGCAGAGAGGAGGCAGGGGGAGGCAGGGCCTCCAGCAGCCTTCCCCTGTCATGGACCACTCACCTCTCACTTCTCCATGGAGGATAGTGAAAAAGAGATACAGAGAGGCTAGAGGGGTGGGGTGAGGGTAGTTGCAGCTTCTACCCCCAAGCCATAACACTGCGAAATAGTTAGTTAAATAGTTAACCAATAACTACCAGGACTTTCTGCATTGACCCTTTTTGACTAACATTTTTGACTCATCACATACACTGCTGCTACTGTTCATTATCTGTAATTGTATTTCTAGTTATTTGTTCATATCTACCTCAATTACCTTGTACCCCTTGCACATCGACCCCGGTACTGGTACCCTGTGTATATAGCCAAGTTATTGTTACTCATTCTACATTTATTATTACTTTTATTATTATGTGTTTTACTTTCTATAATTTGGGAAGGTCCGTAAGTAAGCATTTCACTGTTAGTCTACAGTTGTTGTTTAAGAAGCTTAAATGATAAATAGAATTGGATTTGATCTGAATTGAGAGTGACATTATGATAGTACTTTCCTGGATAACTTTCCTATTAAGGATTCTATTCAGGGCATGAGCCATTGATGAATTGGGAAAATGGGCAAACAAGGATCTGGGATTAAACAGAAAATGTATGAATTAGATGGGGGACATACTGTATTTGACACACTGCTGCATGGTAAGCTCAAACAAGACTGTGCCTTTTAGGAACTGAAATGCATACTTTTCCAATATGTTTTTCTGCTCTGCTTTTAGTCATCTATTTTCCACCTCTTATTCCCATGAATTTTGCAGTGATATGTCATTCTTGGAGCAGATGCATTTTTTTTGCAGGTCAGTGGTTGTGGCTGGGGATAGTTGTGTTGAATGTCCTTAGTGGAGCCAAATGAAGCAGGGAACTCCTCACTACCACCACCCACGTCACATCAAGGATAGAGGCCTTTCAGCAAATAAAATATGAATGACAAACCATTCAAGCACTTGTAAATGTGTGTGTGTGTTCGTATGTATGTGTGTGCCTGATTGGGTGAGTGAGTGTGTGTTCACATTATGTCATGCCAAATATACAGTGCCTTTGGAAGGTATTCAGACCCCTTGACTTTTTCCAAATTTTGTTAGGTTACAGCCTAATTTAAAAATGTTTTAAATTGTTTTTTTCCCCCGTCAGTAATCTACACACCATAATGAAAAAATAAAACAAGTGTATATTGTTTTGCAAATTTATGAAAAACAAGAAACTGAAATATTACGTATTAAGAATTCAGACCCTTTACTCAGTGCTTTGTTGAAGCAGTTTTGGCAGCGATTGCAGCCTCAAGTCTTCTTGGGTATGATGCTACAAGCTTGGCACACCTGTATTTGGGAAGTTTCTCCCATTCTTCTCTGCAGATCCTCTCAAGCTCCGTCATGTTGGATGGGGAGTGTTGCTGCACAGCTATTTTCAGGTCTCTCCAGAGATGTTCAATCTCGTTTAAGCCCGGGCTCTGGCTGGGCTCTGTCAGAGTGACCATCGGGTTCTTGGTCACCTCCCTGACCAAGGCCCTTCTCCCCCGATTGCACAGTTTGGCCGGGCAGCCAGCTCAAGGAAGAGTCTTGGTGGTTCCAAACTTCTTCCATTTAAGAATGATGGAGGCCACTGTGTTCTTGGGGACCTTCAATGCTGCAGAAATGTTTTGGTACCCTTCCCCAGATCTGTGCCTCGACACAGTCCTGTCTCGGAGCACTATGGACAATTCCTTGAACCTCATAGCTTGGTTTTTGCTCTGACATGCACTGTCAACTGTGTTATATAGACAGGTGTGTGCCTTTCCAAATCATGCCCAATCAATTGAATTTACCACAGGTGGACTCCAATCAAGTTGTAGAAACATCTCAAGGATGATCAATGGAAACAGGACGCACCTGTGCTCAATTTTGAGTCTCATAGCAGAGGGTCTGAATATATATGTAAATAAGGTATTCTGTTTATACTTTTCAATACATTTGCAAACATTTCTAAAAACCTGTTTTCATTCTGTCATTATGAGGTATTTTGTTTAGAATGCTGAGGATTTTTTTTATCAATCATTTTTAGAATAAGGCTGTAACGTAACGAAATGTAGAAAATGTCAAGGGGTCTGAATACTTTCCGAAGGTACTTTATACACAATGACTCAGTAATCTGCAATTTGTTCATAACACTCCTAATACCCAGCTAAGCTGCAATATTTTTTTTGTGTTTTTCAAAGCACAATTTGGATCCTTTAATTTCAAAATGTTAGTGACTATTTAATAAGCAGGCCTAAAATGATGGCTATGTGTTGTATTTGTGTTGCTGGTATTGCCATTTTACAATGAATAAGGATCTGCCTACAAATTGGACAGTATTTGTAGCCACCCATGTTCAGTTTGTGATTCACTGTTGTAATGGGGGGAAGAGGGAGAGTGGAAAAAGAAGGAAGAGAGAGAAGATAAATGCAATGAAACAGAAGAATGAAACAGACGAAAATCATAGGGGATTTTATGAATGACCTTTTGAAGAGCGGTTTTCATATTTAAAGTCCTGCTCTGTGATTTCTACAACTAACAATGAAGTAAAACAGAGCCTCAATACATGGTTAACGCCATCATGTAGTACTCATAGACTGCCATTCCTTGTCTCCATAGCTACATATATGAATTTGTTTCCATTTCTCCAGACCCACCCCGCAGCTTTACAGCAAAACAGGTGGTGGGCATGCTGTTTTGCTGAAAAATGCATACCAAACAGACTGTAGCTTTAATAGCTGTATTTACAAGTTGAGTAAGTCTTCTCCAACGCATAGATTGTAGGTGGATGACTCGTGAAACCTTTTTAGATATTATTGCTGTATCTTAGATAACGAAGCAACAACCTCATTACGAGGTTTATAGAAACTGTTGGTGGACAAGGGACATTATAAATACAAATATAAATAAAAACATCAACAAACAAATGAGAAACAGATTTTTTATGTGTTGTTATCTGAGGGATAATTATCTCTCCAACAAAATTATCTTGCAATACAAGATTATAAACTTCCATTACTGTATGAGAATAAATCCTTTCACTAGAAATGACTTGAGGGAAAGTGCAAAAAATACTGGAAGTGGCTTTTTGAAGTGGCGGCAATTTTTGTGGGGCCCCTCCCAAATGGTACCCTATTCCCCTTTTTAGTGCACTACTTTTGACTAGACCCCTATGGGCCCTGGTCAAAATTAGTGGGCTACTGTATATAGGGAATAGGGTGCACTTTGTGACACAGCCCTAGCTAGTATCAGTGTTTACCTTATGGATAGTCAAGGGACTTCATTCAGTCTCTTCCAACGATTGATCAAGGAGTGTTTTTGACAGTTTGATGGAAAATGTGATGGATGTGTGTGTGTGTGTCTTTTTATATGTGTGGGTGTGTAAGTGTGTGTGTGCGTGTGTGTTTGATGGGTTTGTGATGGATAGTCATCCTGGACTATACGTTACCGGTCAGGGGGAGAATAAATTGTCCATCCCATCAACACTCACCTTTGATCCCTGCTTGTGGAGATAGCAAGCAGGCCAGCAACCAGAAGAGGAGGACTATGGAGATAACAAGCAGCCAGGCACCAGGGAGAGGATTGTGGTGCCAAGTGCCAAAGCATCAAGTATTTTGGACAAAGCAAGGGAGACTGACATTTCAACTTTTGGAGATGCTTCCTTTTCCACAGACATGCAGTTGACATGTTACTGATAGCCAGCTATCACATTTAATTTCTTGGATGGGGTGAGAATGTATGTTTTTGGTTTCCCGTTGGTTCTGGAAACAAAGCCATACATTTCCTGACCGGTAAAACTGAAAATGTTTTAACGTTCTCAGAACGTAAGTGAACATTTTGCCTGTTCTGGGAACATCCATTTTTTAGGTTTCGGGAGTTTGAGAGCATTTTACTACAGTTCCCTGAAAGTTTTCCTGGGAGATTTTATTAACGTTCTGAGAATGGAAATTATAGGTTAATTGGAGATTTTTGAGTAACTTCCTTAAAACGTTCACTGAATGTTTCAATTAGACTTTTAATAACATTTCTATCTTAGGTTAACTGTTTAGAACTCTAAGCACAGATAGGACACATGGAAATGAATTTATTCTTTAATCTTGGATTCTTGTAAACACATTTCTTTTTTATTGTGGCACAGCTTCAGTCAAATTCAAATGAATTATTTTCTATTATCTATCCATGGAATTATTCCACTGCACCGAGTGATAAAAGGTTTCTAATTGCGTGATTAACTGAATCAAGCAATTATTAACTCATCAACCTGGGGCACCATGGGAAAATTAGTTTTATTGAGGTTCTATTTCCCAAATGAACTCAAAGAATATCAGAATATCAATTTTACAACAGCCGCTAATTAATCAGTTACCTCTACAGTCTCATTCTGAACGTCGTATAATCCGTGAATCTGCACGGACCCGGGTCTCACCAATGAGTTCGTACCACACCCATCTTAGTTGAGTATTTATTTACTAGAAAGCTAAAATGATGATAAAAGATATACATACACAAAAACACATTCTAGGCTATTGATTAGAACAAAGTATAACGGGCCAACACCCAATGGTGCATGTTACCCATTATGGGGATTTAAAAAAGAGAGAAAAAGAGAAAGTACACGAGACAAATATACATTTGGGTGAATTTGTCAGCTATGCTTATTCTAACCCTCGCCTTGCCCCAAACTGCTGCTCTTATGGGTCTGAATATAATGATGTAATTACGTGGGGATCGTTTCTGTGGATTCTCCGCGTGGACCGTTCGGGCTGCTCAATGATGACTTCGGTGATGTCATCTACAAAATAGCTTCCAATACTCTACTCAGCAAACTGGATGCAGTTTATCACAGTGCCATCCATTTTGTTACTAAAGCACATTATACCACCCACCACTGCGACCTGTATGCTCTAGTCGGCTGGTCATCGCTACATATTCGTCGCCAGACCCACTGGCTCCAGGTCATCTACAAGTCCATGCTGGGTAAAGCTCCGCCTTATCTCAGTTCACTGGTCACGATGGCAACACCTACCCGTAGCACGCACTCCAGCAGGTGTATCTCACTGATGATCCCTAAAGCCAACACCTCAACCTCATTTGGCCGCCTTTCCTTCCAGTTCTCTGCTGCCTGTGACTGGAACAAATTGCAAAAATTGCTGAAGTTGGAGACTTTTATCTCCCTCACCAACTTTAAACTTCTGCTATCTGAGCAGCTAACCGATCGCTGCAGCTGTACATAGTCCATCGGTAAATAGCCCACCCAATTTTTCTGCTCTTTTGCACACCAGTATCTCTACCTGCACATGACCATCTGATCATTTATCAGTCCAGTGTTAATCTGCTAAATTGTAATTATTCGCCTACCTCCTCATGCCTTTTGCACATAATGTATATGGTTTCTTTTTTTCTTTTTTCTACTGTGTTATTGACTTGTTTATTGTTTACTCTATGTGTAACTCTGTGTTGCTGTCTGTTTACACTGGTATGCTTTATCTTGGCCAGGTCGCAGTTGTAAATGAGAACATGTTCTCAATTGGCATACCTGGTTAAATAAAGGTGAAATAAAAATAAAATAAACATGTTTGTTTTGTTAGATAAAATCCTTCTTTATATTTCCAATTGTGACTCCCAGTACCAAAACTCAAAATTCTTCCTCGTTTTGGAAGAAACAAGCCTGAAACCTTGAACAAAGACTGTTGACATCTAGTGGAAGCCATAGGAATTGCAATCTGGGATTTGGAATTGCATAGGACCCATAGCTTTCCATTGTAAGAGCATGGGATCTCCAAAAATATATATTCCGGTTGGTTTTTCTTTGGATTTTATCCTACCATATCAATTGTGTTATAGTCCCATACATTCTTTTAACATTTCCACAAACTGCAAAGTGTTTTCTATCCAATGGTAACAATTATATGTATATCCTGGCTTCTGGGCCTGAGTAACAGGCAGTTTACTTTGGGCACGTCAGTCAGGCGGAAATTCTGAAAAAAGGACCCTAGCCCTAACAAGTTTGGTCTGAGAACATGACTTTAAATAGAACGATGGGGAAACCTGCAGAAAACCTTATGGTGAAATACTGAAATTCCCAGTAAAGAAATTTGTTTCTTAATATTCTCAGAACAATTTGAGAACATTACTTTAACCTTTTTGGGATAGGGGGCAGCATTTTTCACTTTTGGATGAATAGCATGCCCAGAGTGAACTGCCTTCTACTCTGTCCCAGATGCTAATATATGCATATTAGTATTGGTGTCACGTTCTGACCTTAGTTCCTTTGTTATGTCTTTGTTTTAGTATGGTCAGGGCGTGAGTTGGGTGGGTTGTCTATGTTCGTATTTCTATAATTTGGGATTTCTGTTTTCGGCCTAGTATGGTTCTCAATCAGAGGCAGTGGTCAATCATTGTCCCTGATTGAGAACCATATTTAGGTAGCCTGTTTTCACTTTTCACTTTTGAGTTGTGGGTGTTTGTCTTCCGTGTCAGTGCTTGTTGCCACACGGGACTGTTTCGTTAATTCACGTTTATTGTTTTGTTCCAGTGTTCTGTTGTGTTTTGATTAAACATTATGGACACTTACCATGCTGCGCATTGGTCCTCCGATCCTTCTCGCTACTCCTCCTCAGAAGAGGAGGGCAAGATCCGTTACAGAAACACACACCAACCAAGGACCAAGCAGCGTGGTATCGGGCAGCAGCGATCTCTGGACTCCTGGACATGAGAGGAGATTCTGGAGTATGGCGAAGTCAGGTAGGAGACCTGCGCCAACTTCCCATGCTTACCGGAGAGCGAGAGGGACCGGGCAGGCACCGTATTATGCGGTGGAGCGCACGGTGTCCCCAGTACGCGTGCTTAGCCCGGTGCGGTACATTGCAGCACCTCATATCGGCCGGGCTAGAGTGGGCATCGAGCCAGGTGCCATGAAGCCGGCTCAGCGCATCTGGTCTCCAGTGCGTCTCCTCGGCCGGTGTACATGGCACCAGCTTTACGCATGGTGTCCCCGGTTCGCCAGCACAGCCCAGTGCGGGCCATTCCACTTCGCCGCACTGGCCTGGCTACGGGGAGCATTCAACCAGGTAAGGTTGGGCAGGGTCGGTGCTCAAGAGCTCCAGTGCGCCATCATGGTCCGGTCTATCCGGTGCCACCTCCACGCACCAGCCCTCCGGTGGCAGCCCCCCGCACCAGGCTGTCTCTCTGTCTCCTCCCTACAGGTGCTCCCGCCTGTCCAGCGCTGCCAGAACCTTCCTCCTGCCCAGCGCTGCCGGAGTCCCCCTTCTGTCCGGCGCCGCCGGAGTCCCCCTTCTGTCCGGCGCCGCCGGAGTCCCCCGCCTGTCCGGCGATGCCAGAATCTCCCGTCCATTTGGGAACTATTGCTCGGTTCCCCAGTCTGGGGTCGCCGCTCGAGGCCACGGCGGCGGTTGAGGAGGCGGACAAAGACTATGGTGGAGTGGAGTCCACGTCCCGCACCAGAGCCGCGACCCCGGACAGACACCCACCCAGACCGCATCTTTGTTTTAGTATGGTCAGGGAGTGAGTTGGGTGGGTTGTCTATGTTTGTATTTCTATAATTTGGGATAGTTCGGCCTAGTATGGTTCTCAATCAGAGGCAGCTGTCAATCGTTGTCCCTGATTGAGAACCATATTTAGGTAGCCTGTTTTCCATTGTGTTTTCTGGGTGGTTATTTTCTGTTTAGTGTTGTGTTGCACCTTACAGGACTGTTCCTTGGTTGTTTATTGTTTTGTTTTCAGTGTTCATTAAAATATTTAAAATAAGAACACTTACCAGTGCTTTTCTTCAGACATAGCAATACTCCGGTTGGAACCTTATTGTGAATTTATGTTAAAAACATCCAAAAGATTGATTACAGACATCGTTTGACTTGTTTCTATGACCTGTAATGGAACTTTTCAAGTTGTCTGGATGAAGTGCTCGCGCCTCATGAAGATGGATTACTGGACTGAACACGCTAACAACAAGTGGCTATGTGGACAAAAATGATGGACTTTATCAAACTTTATGGAACAAATCAGTCATTTATTGTCGAACTGGGATTCCTGAGAGTGCATTCTGATGAAGATCATCAAAGGTAAGGGAATATTTCTAATGTTATTTCTAACTTCTGTTGACTCCATCATGGCGGATATTTCTTTGGCTGGATTGGGCTCTGAGTGACGTACTCAGATTATGCTGTTTCCGTAAAGTTTTTTTGAAATCTGACACAGCGGTCCTTTTAAGGTATAGGGGGCAGCATTTCCACTTTTGGATAAATAGCGTGCACAATTTCAACTTCCTGCTACTCATGCCAGGAATATATTATATGCATATGATTAGTAGTTGTGGATAGAAAACACTCTGAAGTTTCTAAAACTGGTTCAATCATGTCTGTGACTATAACAGAACTTAAGTAGCAGGCAAAACCCAGAGGAAAAACTGTCCAGAATTATTTATCTATTTTTCCTCTGACCGTTCCCTCAGTTGTCTTTGCCAAGGGAAATTTGATAGCGCCCATTTTACAGTTCCTACGACTTCCACAGGATGTCACCAGTCTTTGGAATTGGGTTGAAGTTAATCATTGGTGAAACGAAGAAGAGGCACATCCTGGAACAACGTTACACTGTTGAGAGTTACGCAAGAGGGAAAAGGGGGCATGTGTTTTTACTTGCTCTATCGAATACAGATTCCCCTGTCTACAATTTGATCGATTATTAACGTTTAAAAATACCTAAAGTTGTATTACAAAAGTATTTTGAAATATTTTGGCAAAGTTTATAGGCAACTTTTGAAATGTTTTGTAGTGACGTTGTGTTTTGGAAAGCTGTTTTTTTCCGGATCATACCTGCTTTATAAATGGAAATTTTGGGTATACATGGACGGAATTCATCGAAAAAAAGGACCAATTGTGATGTTTATGGGACATATTGGAGTGCCAACAAAGAAGCTCGTCAAAGGTAATGCATGTTTTATATTTTATTTTAGCGTTTTGTGTAGCGCCCGCTACGCTAGTTCTTTTGTTTACAACTCTTTTCAGCTGGTTCAGGGGGGTGCCTGCTATCAGATAATAGCTTCTCATGCTTTCACCGAAAAGCATTTTAAAAACCTGACATGTTGGCTGGATTCACAACGAGTGTAGCTTTAATTGAGTACCCTGCATGTGTGATTTAATGAAAGTTTGAGTTTTATCGCGTTTTATTTGAATTTGGCGCTATGCATTTCCTGAGGCCACTTGAGACGTTAGCGTCTCACTATCCCCAAGAGGTTTTAATTAAGGAGAAGTCTATCTTTAATTCTGTGAATAACACTTGTATCTTTTATCAATCAATGTTTATTATGAGTATTTCTACAAAACCACCGGATGTTTTCGAATCAAAACATTACTGCACTTAACGCGCCAATGTAAACTGAGATTTTTGGATATAAATATGCACATTATTGACCAAAACATACATGTATTGTGTATCATGATGGCCTATGAGTGTCATTTGATGAAGATCATCAAAGGTTAGTGATTAATTTAATCTATATTTCTGCTTTTTGTGACTCCTATCTTTGGCTGGGAAATGGCTTTGTGTTTTTTTGACTTGGCTATCACCTAACATAGTCATATGTTGTGCTTTCGCTGTAAAGCCATTTTAAAATCAGACACGATGGGTAGATTAACAAGAAGTGTATCTTTAATTTGCTGTATTGGATTTGTTAATGTGTGAATGTTACATATTTCTAAAAAATATTTTGAATTTTGCGCTCTGCCTTTTCAGCGGAATGGTGTCGAGGGGTTCCTGCCCTAGAAAGGTTTTAAATGGACCCATGAGGAAACCTGGTGGAAACGTTATGCTGAAGTGTTGAAATTCCCACAGGAGAACGTTGTTTCTTGACATTCTCTGAACTATTTGAGAACCTTCCCAATGTAAAACCAGTTGGAGAGCGTTCCTAGACCATTACCAATATTTTAATACAATTTAACCAGAAGGGGACTAGGGTTCCAATTTTGGAACACCCCCCCCCCACGTTCAGCTGGAAGGTGGCGCATGGAACGCAAAAATATTCCTAAAAATATTTAACCTCCACACATTAACAAGTCCAATGGCTCAAATGAAAGATAAACTGATAAACACCTTGTTTATCTACCCAGCAAGTCAGATTTCTAAAATGTTTTACGGCGAAAACATAGCACATATTTATGTCAAACCACCACCGAAGACACAGCTAATTTGCATAGCCAAGTTGAAAAAAATATGCAATCAACAAACGCAGGATTAAAAGAAAAATAATGCACTAACCTTTTGAAATCTTCATCAGATGACAGTAATATAACATGTTACACAGTACATTTATGTTTTTTTAAATAATATGCTATATATATCCATAAATCTCTGTTTACAATGATGCATCGTTCAAAAAATGCTACTCAAATGTCCTGAGAAATGACGATAGCTCCAGCAGATAACGTCAGCTAACAAGGAATACACATCATAAACTTTGACTAAATATGCATGTTCTACATATATATAGTTAGATACACTTCTTCTGAATGCAATCGTTACAGGTTTCGTTCACTAGGCTATACTATGAGTCGGCGCTCAAAAAGTAGCATTATGGCTCCTCTATCTTGGAGTCCACAGAAACCCAAATTTACCACATAAATATTCCCTTACCTGTGCTGTTCTTCCATCAGAAGACCTGGAAGGAATTATACTTACCAAAAACAGCGTTTAGTTTTGCAATCTGTGTCTTTCGGTTCTCAAACACGACACATTTCGGTTGAAATGTAGCCAAAAGTCAAGTGGATGTGCACCAAAACGTTGAACTTACATATTATATGTCGACTAAACTTATCAAACTAAGTTCATAATCAAGCTTTAACATGTTATAAAGGTGTACAGCAATCGTGAGGATGAACAGAAACGCATGCATTGTATAATCGATCTTGGAAAAAAGACAGGACCGGAGCAGAGCGCGCATGAATGTGACCTGTTTTTTCGCGTGACCGAAAGGTTTCGGCCCGCCAAAAGTCTCGTGAGCGCACGATTCTCACAATGAGAACCCCCATTGAAAGCTGAGATCGCGCTGAAGACAAAGAGACTGTTCCCAGACCTGTAGGTGCTTGGGAAGGGTGGGGCGATGACGTCAAAGTTGGGCCAACTTTTCTGATGACAAGAGAGAGTTTGGGAGAATGACTGCCCTGAGAGTTCTGCTTTACATACAGACATAATTTAAACGATTTTAGAAGCTTAAAGTGTTTTCTATTCAATAATATTTTTTATTTGCATATATTAGCAACTTTTGACAAAAAAAATTATGTTTACTATGGGCACGCAATTACTCCAGCAGGAGCAGTAAACAGCCCTATCCCCAAGAGGTTTTAACCATGTTTGAACTTTTGGAAAAAATTCTGTTAAAGTAATAAAATACCAAGAAAATAACAGCAGATGTTATTGCGGATGTAGCAAAATGGTTGTGTTCCAAGCTCCAACAGTGCACTAAAATATAACAATATGCAGCAATACACACAAATCTAAAATAATAGAATTATGAGGTATATAAAAAATATTAGTATGGGCAATGTCGGAGTCTGGAGTGTATATATGTGATGGGGTTAATAGGTAGACGCAGTTTTAAGACAACCTCCAATTCAGCTAAACCAGCCCATCTTTAATACCATTTCAGTTTGAAAAAAAAGCTATTTGCTCAGGTAGCCCAGTGGTTAGAGCATTGGGCCAGTAACTGAAACATTGCTAGTTCAAATCCCTGACCTTTACAAGGTAAATCATCTCTCAATATTCCCCTTAATTAAGCAATCCATGTAACTCTTGTTGCTGGCTGCGACCCCACTCTCTGAGGGTGTCTCAGGGGGAGTTCAAATATGCAAAAACCACATATCCAATAAAAATAAGAAAATAAAACACACACTGTAGAAGCACCCACCACAGAAAAAATTACCCATCCCTATAAAACCTTATTACCCTTAGTGATACAGTTTCTAAGTTTCTTACATTAGTGTATAATGTACTGTGGTTGGAATTCTATAAAACTTGTGTATACCTTAGTTGAACAGTAGCAAATCATTTTGGACTGTGGAAAAACGTTTTGCAACGGACACTGTTTACTCCAAACAGAAAATATTTTGAAACAAAAACTAGTTTCTTTTGGACAAAATTGGTTAGGTCATTCCCTGTTTGCTTCTGTTTGATTCCTAGTGAATACACCCCTGGTATTCACTGAGTATACCAAACATTAGGAACATCTTCCTAATATTGAGTTGCACCTCCACCTTTTGCCTTCAGAACAGCCTTAATTTGTTGGGGCGTGGACTCTACAAGGTGTTGAAAGAGTTGCACAAGGATTTTGACCCATGTTAATTCCAATGCTTCCTACAGTTGTGTCAAGTTGGCTGGATGTCCTCTGGACCCTTCTTGATACACACATGAAACTGTTGAGCATGAAAAACCCAGCAGCGTTGCAGTTCTTGACATAAACCGGTGAGCCTGGCACCTACCACCATACCCCATTCAAAGACACTTACATTTGTTGTCTTGCCAATTCACCATCTGAATGGCATACATACACAAACTATTCATAAACTGTCTCAAAAGGATCGGTTTCCCGCTAGGGGGACAACTTCCTGTGAAACTGGAAGGCGCTTATTTTCAAATAAATTTGAATATTTATTATAGTGGTTAAACATTTATGTCGGCTGAAAGCTTAACTTCTTGTTAATCTAACTGCACTGTCCGATTTACAGTAGCTGTTACAGCAAAAACATGCCATGCCATTGTTTGAGGAGGGCGCCCCACATCAAAATATTTTTCCACTGGCACAGGTTTCAGAAATTCACATATAAAGAGTAAATATTTACTTATTTTTTAAAATTCTTCCTCTGATTTGTCATCCAAAGGGTCCCAGCGATAACATGTAGTGTCGTTTTGTTAGATAAAATCATTTTTTATATCCCAAGAAGTCTGTTTAGTCTGTTTAGTTTACAATATGAGCTTTCTTTTGCATTTCTAAGAGGATGGTCTCTCAAAATAAATACATTTCGGGTTGGTTTTTCTTTGGATTTTCTCCAACCATATCTATTGTGATACATTCTCCTACATTATTTTAACATTTCTACAAACTTCAACGCGTTTTCTTTCCAATGGTACCAATTATATGCATATCCTGACTTCAGGGCCTGAGCTACAGGCAGTTTACTTTGTGCACGTCGTTCAGACAGGAAGGGGAGAAAAAAGGGGCCTAGTCCTAAAAAGAAATTAAACATAAGGATGAGTGTGAGTTTTTGTCACAACCCGACTCATGGGAAGTGACAAAGAGGTCTTATAGGACCAGGGCAAAACTAATAATATAATAATAATGAATATTTTTGTTCTTTATTTAGCCAAGGCAGGACACTCTGAGCGCAGCCCAATCCAGAAATCTGGCAGTGGCTTCTGATAAAATTTGATTTTCACAGAACCTCTTGTTGCAATTTTGATGAGTCTCTCTTGTTCAGATATAAGTAAGTGGACTGGAGACAGGGCATGAAGGAGATAACGAATCCAGTTGTTTGCATCGTCCGTTTTGGGCAAGTACCTGCGTAATTGCGCACCCAGCTATATCACATTTGACATTGTCCGTAAGCTTGAGTTCATTTGCACACAAAAAAAATCATACAATGATGGAAAAACCCTTGTGTTGTCCTTGTTAACTTCTTTGCGGCGACCCATCCCGGATCCGGTATCGTGACTACTCCTCAAGCTCATTACCATAACGCAAAATGCAAAACAATTCTATTCTTAGAAATATTTAACCTCCACACATTAACAAGTCCAATAGCTCAAATGAAAGATAAACACCTTGTTCATCTACCCAGCAAGTCAGATTTCGAAAATGTTTTACGGCGAAAACATAGCACATATTTATATTAGACCACCACCGAAACAAAAGACGAGAGGCAGCCATTTTGTCCCAGAAAATATAAAATTATAAAAGCAGGATTAAAAAATAAATCATTCACTAACCTTTTGAAAATCTTCATCAGATGACAGTAATAGTACATGTTACACAATACATTTTTTTTTTTCAAAATATGCCATTTATATCCATAAATCTCTGTTTACAATGACGACATTTCAAAAAATGCTACTCAAATGTCCGGAGAAATGATGATAGCTCTGACAGATAACGTCAGATAACAAGCAATAAACATGACTAAATATACATGTTCTACATATAGTTACAAAGATACACTTCTTCTTAATGCAACCGCTGTATTACATTTATATTTAACGTTACAGAATTCATTCACTGGCTATACAATGAGACGGCGCTCAGATATTAGCAGTATGTCTCCTCTACGTTTGGAGTCCACAGAAACCCAAAATAACCACATAAATATTCCCTTACCTTTGATGTTCTTCGATCAGAAGACGTAGAAGGAGTCATACTTACCCAATACATCGTTTGGTTTCACGTTGTGTGTCTCTGTATTAGCATATGCTAACAGCTTCAGCTGAAATGCACCCAAAATTACTTCTGGTCCCACACTCTTGCGCATCAAAACTTGAAATTTACATATTATATGTCGACTAAACTGGTCAAACTATGTGCAGAATCGAGCTTTATGATGTTTTTAACATGTAAAACAATGATCAGCGCGAACAGACAAACCACCTTCAATTGGTGTTTCTTGGAAAAGAATGTGCCCCAAATCAGCCGCGCGCAATAGAGTGCGTGTATTTGAGAGTGACCCGAACATTTTCGCCCGCCAAACGACTAGGGCCTGCGAGATTCTCACAATGAACGCACCATTTGAAAGCGCGTTCATCGCGCTGAACACATACATACTGTTCCCAGATCGGTAGCTGCCTGGGAAGGGTGGGGGCGATGACGTCAAAGTTGACCCAACTTTTCTCTTGACAAGAGAGAGTTTGGGAGAAAGGCTGCCCTGAGAGTTCTGCTTTACATACAGATATAATTTAAACGGTTCTAGAAACTTTAGAGTGTTTTCTATTCAATAATAATTGAATTATATAATTATATGCATATATTAGCAATTTTGGGAAAAAATATTTTCAGTTTACTATGGGCACGCACTTCCTCCAAAGGGGGCAGTATTGAGGCCTAGTCTTAAGAGGTTAACGCAGACAGAGGAGAGCTCCAATTTCTTAATCATAGCCTTAATTGTGTCCTGCACTTTGAATATAGTTGCAGAGAGTCCCTGTAATCTTAGATTCTGCCACGTTGTTCGTAATAATAATGGTTGGAACAAGTATGTTGAGTTCAAATCAAATTTATTTATATAGCCCTTCGTACATCAGCTGATATCTCAAAGTGCTGTACAGAAACCCAGCCTAAAACCCCAAACAGCAAGCAATGCAGGTGTAGAAGCACGGTGGCTAGGAAAAACTCCCTAGAAAGGCTAAAACCTAGGAAGAAACCTAGAGAGGAGCCAGGCTATGTGGGGTGGCCAGTCCTCTTCTGGCTGTGCCGGGGTGAGATTACAACAGAACATGGCCAAGATGTTCAAATGTTCGTAAATGACCAGCATGGTCAAATAATAATAAGGCAGAACAGTTGAAACTGGAGCAGCAGCACGGCCAGGTGGACTGGGGACAGCAAGGAGTCATCATGTCAGGTAGTCCTGAGGCATGGTCCTAGGGCTCAGGTCCTCCGAGAGAGAGAAAGAAAGAGAGAAAGAGAGAATTAGAGAGAGCACACTTAAATTCACACAGGACACCGAATAGGACATGAGAAGTACTCCAGATATAACGAACTGACCCTAGCCCCCGACACATAAACTACTGCAGCATAAATACTGGAGGCTGAGACAGGAGGGGTCAGGAGACCCTGTGGCCCCATCCGAGGACACCCCCGGACATATTTTAATGAAAGTGAAACTTTAAGCAAATACAATAAACTAACCCATGACGACAATGCAGTGCTAACCAGCAACTAAACATAAACAATATCACATAACTCCCAGGTGGAAAAAATGGGAATCATACACAAACACCAACATAGAAAAATAAACCTAGAACCCCACATAGAAATAATAAACTAGACTAAACACCCCTAGTCACGCCGTGACCTACTCTACCATAGAAAATACAGGCTTTCTATGGTCAGGACGTGACAGATTCAGATCTTTCAGGCGAGAAAAAACATCACCCAGATAGGCCAGTTGTGTGAGAAACTCGACATCATGCAAGCGGTCAGAAAAGTGAAAATTATTGTCAGTAAAGAAAACTTTAAGCTTGTCTCTCAATTTAAAAAAAAAATGTGTCAATACTTTGCCCCTTGATAACCAGCGCACTTCTGTATGTTGTAAAAATGTTACATGGTCGCTGCCCATATCATTGCATAATGCAGAAAATACTTGAGAGTTCAGGGGCCTTGCTTTAACAAAGTTAACCATCTTCACTGTCGTGCCCAAAATGTCTTTCAAGCTGTCAGCCATTCCCTTGGCAGCAAGAGCCTTTTGGTGGATGCTGCAGTGTACCCAAGTGGAAACAGGAGCAACTGCTTGTTACCACTCCACTGTGTCTCCCTGCCATGGCTTTCGCGCCATCAGTACAGACACAAACATATCTTGGCCACCAAAGTCCATTTGATGTCACAAATCTGTCCAGTACTTTACAAATATCCTCTCCTGTTGTTCTGGTTTCCAGTCATTTGCAGAAGAGGATGTCTTCCTTAATTGACCCCCCATAAACATAACGGACATATACCAGGAGCTGTGCCAGGCCGGCCACATCTGTTGACTCATCCAGCTGTAACGCATAGAGTGCACTTGCTTGTATGCGAAGCGGAAATTGCTTCAAAACGTCTCCTGCCATGTCACTGATGCATCATGAAACAGTGCAGGTGTAGTACTGCTGTTAGTAGCAGTAGAGCTGGTATGTGTCTATGGAAGAGGGCCTTACTTTTTTTAACCATTTATCCATTTTCGAGCAAACGGAATTAGCAGCAGGTACGTTTGGCTACATACGGACCATTAGAGGAATTACTGCTAGAGAGTAACATTTAATGTGATTGGATGTTAATTATTTGACTAGGCTATTTGTATTTGACATTGTGTTGTTATTTCGCAGAACACTAGATGGTTGAATTTTATTTTTGGCAGTGAAACGAGGCAAATCAGGCAAGAAAAAAACATCACCAAAATGTGTAGCCCCGTTGGAAAATCTAAATGGACTGTTTGAAAATGTGAATCACATTTTTATTTGACGTACCTCGGAAGGCATTGTGCGTACCCCCGTACGCCAGTTTGGGAATAGCCAATCTACACTACAGGTTAAAGTGGATTTAAAAAGTTACATCAATAAGGGATCATATCTTTCACCTGGATTCATCTGGTCAGTCTATGTCATGGAAAGAGCAGGTGTTCCTATGTTTTGTATACTCTTGTGTGTGGGGTTTGACAACTCCATGCGAAGTAGATGTGTACATAAGTAAGCAAACAGATTGTGAAGTGTAATCCATCGTGGGAGATTTTGGTGTCAGAGTTGTCAGACATACTTAAAACAGGCTTTATCCCTAAGGCAAACATAACGCTAAGACAAACCACTAAATACACTCTCCTCTAACTACCACGGGATCTACCATACCCCACTCACCCCTACCTCCTCCACTTCCACGCTTTCCACATTACCCACTCTCCCCTACTACACCTCCCTCACCCACTCTTCCCCGCCTCTCCTCTCTCCCCCACTCCCCATACACACACACATACCCTCCCCAGCAGATTCACTGTGGGCCTCTGGGTCCTGGCTAAAAGTAATACACTACATAGAGAATAGTGTGTCATTTGGGATGCATTCTGAGACTCCAGCCAGGCTAGTGAATGGAATCCATGAAAAATGACAAAGTCTTCCATGACTCTGCATCAAGCAAAGTGGCAGTGGTGAAAGTAAAAGACAAGGATTAAAAAGAAAGGGGGAGGAGAAAAGAGGAGATGAATGTGTATACCTGCTGTCAAGTCTGCTATCTGGAGATAGGCCATCATCAGATATCCTTTCAAACGGATGGTGATGCAAAGCTCTGAGTAAAATAGTTTGTTAAAGGGTTTTAGCAAACAAAATAGATGATCAAAAGAGTTAGTACATTTTTATTGACCAATTTCAGTGAATAGAGCAGGAGTCTTCAACCTTTTCTTGCCTAGGGACCCAGGGAAAACTGCGACTCAGGGACACCCATCATAAGTTTAGCAACAACAAAAAATCACATGCCATGTCTTATCATCAGGGGAATGATAATGGCAAGGAGAAGTAATCAACATTATAAAATGAGTAGATTTGGTTTATAGTTTTCATTATTTTTACCTCCCCACATTATAATTAGAAAAGAAAGTGTAAACTCTAACATAGTATATTAGCTAGAAAGGTAACTCCTAAGGTTATTATAGTAAATTAAAAATGTAACATTTGAACAACTATTTAGTCAATTGAAATAAAATAATTAAGGAAAACTTTTGAAAAATTAAAACTATACTGAAACTATTGTCATTGACAACGTAGAGCAAAAAATGTAATGGGTTTTTCAAGCTTTTTTTCTAATGCGGCTTTCGTGCTTCTGGGTTGGCGCCCCCCCTTGAGTTGTGCCGTGGCAGAGATCTTTGTGGGCTATACTCGGCCTTGTCTTAGGATGGTAAGTTGGTGGTTGAAGAAATCCCTCTAGTGGTGTGGGGGCTGTGCTTTGGCAAAGTGGGTGGTGTTATATCCTGCCTGTTTGGCCTTGTCCGGGGTATCATCGGATGGGGCCACAGTGTCTCCTGACCCCTTCTGTTTCAGCATCCAGTATTTATGCTGCAGTAGTTTATGTGTCGGGGGGCTACAGTCAGTCTGTTATATCTGGAGTATTTCTCCTGTCTTATCCGGTGTTCTGTGTGAATTTAACTATGCTCTCTAATTTTCTCTCTCTCTCTCTCTCTCTCTCTCTCTCTCTCTCTCTCTCTCTCTCTCTCTCTCTCTCTCTCTCTCTCTCTCTCTCTCTCTCTCTCTCTCTCTCTCTCTCTCTCTCTCTCTCTCTCTCTCTCTCTCTCGGAGGACCTGAGCCCTAGGAACATGCCTCAGGACTACCTGGCATGATGACTCCTTGCTGTCCCCAGTCCACCTGGCTGTGCTGCTGCTCCAGTTTCAACTGTTATGCCTGTGGCTATGGGGAACCCTGACCTGTTCACCGGATGTGCTACCTGTCCCAGACCTGCTGTTTTCAACTCTCTAGAGACAGCAGGAGCGGCTGACATTTACTCCTGAGGTGCTGACTTGTTGCACCCTCGACAACTACTGTGATTATTATTATTTGACCATGCTGGTCATTTATAAACATTTGAACATCTTGGCCATGCTCTGTTATAATCTCCACCCGGCACAGCCAGAAGAGGACTGGCCACCCTTCATAGACTGGTTCATCTCAAGGTTTCTCCCTAGGTTTTGGCCTTTCTAGGGAGTTTTTCCTAGCCACTGTGCTTCTACACCTGCATTGCTTGCTGTTTGGAGTTTTAGGCTGGGTTTCTGTACAGCACTTTGATATATCAGCTGATGTAAGAAGGGCTATATCAATAAATTTGATTTGATTCTGAATCTGGTAGGAAAATGCTGCCAGTAGATGGCGATGTTTCATATAGACCTAGCTTGTGCATCACTATCACTTGCTACCAGTAACTAAAGGGGAGACATCTGAGGGCGAGCGCGGTGCCCCTCCACCAACAAGGCACAGCATGCTTTGCTGAACCTCCATTATCAGCTTAGCAAAAAATTAAACGTCCTCTCACTGTCAACTGCGTTTATCTTTAGCTAACTTAACATCTATAAATTATTGTATGAACACAACAATATTCAACAACTGAGACATAAACTGAACAAGTTCCACAGACATGTGGCTAACCGAAATGGAATAATGTGTCCCTGAAGAAAGGGGCGGTCAAAATCAGAAGTAACAGTCAGTATCTTGTGTGGCCACCAGCTGCATTAAGTGTGGCCATAGCCCTCACCCTCCGATCCAACTGGTCTCAGAAGTCCTCAATGGGATTGAGATCCGGGCTCTTCGCTGGCCATGGCAGAACACTGACATTCCTGACTTGCAGGAAATCACACACAGAACGAACAGTATGGCTGGTGGAATTGTCATGCTGGAGGGTCATGTAAGGATGAGCCTGCAGGAAGGGTACCACATGAGGAAAGAGGATGTCTTCCCTCTAACACACATCATTGAGACTGCCTGCAATGACAACAAGCTCAGTCCAATGATGCTGTGAGACACCGCCCCAGACCATGACGGAGCCTCCACCTCCAAATCGACCCCGCTCCAGAGTACAGGCCTCGGTGTAAAAATCATTCCTTCGACAATAAACGCGAATCCGACCATCACCCTTAGTGAGACAAAACTGTGACTCGTCAGTGAAGAGCACTTTTTGCCAGTCCTGTCTGGTAAAGTGACGGTGGGTTTGTGCCCATAGGCAACGTTGTTGCAGGTGATGTCTGGTGAGGACCTGCCTTATAACAGGCCTACAAGCCCTCAGTCCAGCCTCTCTCAGCCTATTGCGGACAGTCTGAACACTGATGGAGGGATTGTGCATTCCTGGTGTAACTCGGGCAGTTGTTGTTACCAACCTGTACCTGTCCCGCAGGTGTAATGTTCAGATGTACCGATCCTGTGCAGGGTTTGTTACACGTGGTCTGCCACTGCGAGGACGATCAGCTGTCTGTCCTGTCTCCCTGTAGCGCTGTCTTAGGCATCTCACAGTACGGACATTGTAATTTATTGCCCTGGCCACATCTGTATTCCTCATGCCTCCTTGCAGTATGCTTAATAACCTCTTGATTCTAGCCATCCCGGATCCGGGATCGTGAATACAGCCTCAAGCTCATTACCATAACGCAACGTTAACTATTCATGAAAATCGCAAATGAAATGAAATAAATATGCTAGCTCTCAAGCTTAGCCTTTTGTTAACAACACTGTCATCTCAGATTTTCAAAATATGCTTTTCAACCATAGCAAAACAAGCATTTGTGTAAGATTATTGATAGCTAGCATAGCATTTAGTGTAGCATTCAGCATGCAACATTTTCACAAAAACAAGAAAAGCATTCAAATAAAATAATTTACCTTTGAAGAACTTCAGATGTTTTCAATGAGGAGACTCTCAGTTAGATAGCAAATGTTCAGTTTTTCCCAAAATATTATTTGTTTAGGACAAATCGCTCCGTTTTGTTCATCACGTTTAGCTATGAAAAAAACCTGTATCCAGGAGTGTAATTATCCCGCAAGCTCATTAGCATAACACAACGTTAACCTCTTAGAACTCTTGCTCTACACTGCCCCTGTTGGAGAAAGTGCGTGCCCATAGTAAACTGAAAATATTTTTCCCCAAAATTGCTAATATATGCATATAAAAAATATTATCGAATAGAAAACACTCTAAAGCTTCTAAAACCGTTTAAATTTTGTCTCTATGTAAAGCAGAAATCTCAGGGCATGCATTCTCCCAAATGCTCTCTTGTCATGGAAAAAGTTGGCCCAACTTTGACGTCATCTCACACGCACTTCCCAAACAGCTACCGCTCTGGGAACAGTCTGTACGTGTTCAGCGCGAAGCCTGCTTTCAATGGGGCTTCTCATTGTGAGAATCGCGCGCTCACGGGAGTTTGAGCGAGCCGAAACCTCTCGGCCAAGCGGAAAAAAAAGGTGACTGTTACGCGCGCTTTGGCCGGGTGATGTATTTTCTTCAGGATCGATTAAACGACGTGTGTGTTTCTGTTCGTCCTCACGATTTCTGTGCACCTTTATAACATGTTAAAGCTTAATTATGAACATAGTTTGACAAGTTTACTCGACATATAATATGTAATTTCAACGTTTTGGTGCGCATCCACTTGAATTTTGCCTACATTTTGACTGAAATGTGGCTATTTTGAGAACCGAAAGACACAGACTTGAAAACTAAACGCTGGTTTGGTAAGTATAATCCCTTCCAGGTCTTTTGATGGAAGAACAGCAAAGGTAAGGGAATATTTACGTGGTAAATTTGGGTTTCTGTCGACTCCAAGATAGAGGAGCGATAATGCTAATTTTGGAGCGCCGACTCCTAGTATAGCCTAGTGAACGCAACCTGTAACGTTAAAAATAAATGTAACACAGCGATTGCATTTAGAAGAAGTGTATCTTCCTATACATATGTAAAACATGCATATTTAGTCAAAGTTTATGATGTGTATTCCTTGTTAGCTGACGTTATCTGCCGGAGCTATCGGCATTTCTCCTGACATTTTAGTAGCATTTTTTGAACGATGCATCATTGTAAACAGAGATTTATGGATATATATTGCAGATTATTGAAAAAAAAATGAATGTACTGTGTAACATGTTATATTACTGTCATCTGATGAAGATTTCAAAAGGTTAGTGAAATGATTTTTCTTTTAATCCTGCGTTTGTTGATTGCATATTTTTTCCTACTTGGCTATGCAAATGAGCTATGTCTGTGGTGGTGGTTTGACATAAATATGTGCTATGTTTTCGCCGTAAAACATTTTAGAAATCTGACTTGCTTATCTTATCTTATCAACTTGTTTATCTTTCATTTGAGCTATTTTACTTGTTAATGTGTGGAGGTTAAATATTTTTAGGAATATTTTTTCGCATTGTGCGTTATGCTAATGAGCTTGAGCCGTAGTCACGAACCCGGATCCGTTATTGGTAGACTATGAGGTTAACTATTCATGTAAATCACAAATGAAATGAAATAAATATGCTAGCTCTCAAGCTTAGCCTTTTGTTAACAACACTGTCATCTCAGATTTTCAAAATATGCTTTTCAACCACAGCAAAACAAGCATTTGTGTAAGATTATTGATAGCTAGCGTAGCATTTAGCATAGCATTCAGCGGGCAACATTTTCACAAAAACAAGAAAAGCATTCAAATAAAATAATTTACCTTTGAAGAACTTCGGATGTTTTCAATGAGGAGACTCTCAGTTAGATAGCAAATGTTCAGTTTTTCCTGAAAGATTCTTTGTGTAGGAGAAATCACTCCGTTTTGTTCGTCACGTTTGGCTACCAAAAAAAAAAGAAAATTCAGTCATCAAAACGCCAAACTTTTTTCCAAATTAACTCCATAATAACTCCATAATATTGTTGTTTAGAATCAATCCTCAAGGTGTTTTTCACATATCTCTTTGATGATATATCGTTCGTGGAAGTCTCCTCTCTCCTCTGAATCACATGGATGAATGGGTGCAGCTTGGAGATTACGCACCAATTTCGACAAAGGACACCGGGCGGACACCTGGTAAATGTAGTCTCTTATGGCCAATCTTCCAATGATATGCCTACAAACACGTCACAATGTGTTGTTTAAAACGAGAACAATCCTCAAAAAAATGGCTACCTCTCTGTTTTGCGCAAAAATCACACTGAGAGCCAAATAACAGACCACTTACGCAATGTGGACGTTTATGCTCATTCTTCAAAATAAAGGCCTGAAACTACGTCTAACGGCTGTAGACACCTTAGGGAAGCCACAGAAAAAGGAATCTGGTTGATATCCCTTTCAATGGGCAATAGGGATGCATAGAAAGACAGGGGTGTAAGAGTCGCTTCCCGATTGGATTTTTCTCAGGCTTTCGCCTGCAATATCAGTTCTATTATACTCACAGACCATATTTTTACAGTTTTGGAAACTTTAGAGTGTTTTCTATCCTAAGCTGTCAATTATATGCATATTCTAGGATCTGGTCCTGAGAAATAAGCAGTTTACTTTGGGATTGTTATTTTTCCAAAACTAAAAATAGTGCCCCCTAGCTTCAAGAGGTTGCACACCATCGTTACGCGCATTAGCGCAATATGTCATTCACCTGGACTCCATCACCTCCTCCATTACCTGCCCTATATATGTCACTCCCCTTGGTTTCTTCCCCAGGTGTCATTGTTTCAGTTTCATGTCTGTGCATTGTTTGTGTTTCTTGTTTTGGATTATGTTACGTTTTATCTTAAAACACTCACTCCCTAAACTTGCTTCCCGCACAACGTTACAATGTTATCCTGTCTAGGGCCCCGTTTGGCCCCTCAGCCAAACGTTCTTTACGTTTGGCTGAGAAATCGCCCGGAAATTGCAGTCACAAAAACGCCGGAAAATATTCTAAATTAGCTCCATAATATCAACAGAAACATGGCAAACGTTGTTTATAATCAATCCTAAGGTGTTTTTCAAATATCTATTCGATAATATATCCATCGGGACAATTGGTTTTTCAGTAGGACCGATTTGAATAATGGCTATCTCTGTATTTTACGCGAGAGTCACTCTGGGAGCCATCAGGTGAACAGTTGCGCAATGTAGCCGCTTATGGGTATTCTTCAACATAAATGCGTAAAACTACTTCACAATGCTGTAGACACCTTGGGGAATACGGAGAAAAAGTAATCTGGTTGATAGCCCATTCACTGCTCAATAGGGACACATTGGAACGCAGCGCTTTCAAAACATGAGGCACTTACAGATTGGATTTTTCTCAGGCTTTCGCCTGCAACATCAGTTCTGTTATACTCTCAGACAATATTTTTACAGTTTTGGAAACTTTAGAGTGTTTTCTATCCTAAACTGTCAATTATATGCATATTCTAGCATCTTGTCCTGACAAAATATCCTGTTTACTACGGAACGTTATTTTTCCAAAAATGAAAATACTACCCCCTAGTCACAAAAGGTTAATGCAACCGCTGTGTCAGATTTCAAATTTTTTTTACGGAAAAAGCATAATCTGAGTACGGCACTCAGAGCCCAAACCAGCCAAATGAAATATCTGCCATGTTGCGCAGTCGACATTAGTCAAAAATAGCATTATAAATATTCACTTACCTTTGATGATCTTCATCAGAATGCACTCCCAGGAATCGCAATAAATGTTTGTTTTGTTTGATGATGTCAATCATTTATATCCAAATAGCTTCTTTTGTTAGGGCGTTTGGTAAACAAACGCGTGTTCAGGTCCTGTCGGACGAAAAGTTCAAAAAGTTATATTACAGGTCGAAGAAACTTGTCAAACTAAGTATAGAATCAATCTTTAGGATGTTTTTTATCATAAATGTTCAATAATGTTCCAACCGGAGAATTACATTGTTTTTAGAAAAGCAATGGATCGAGAGCTACTTCTCATGTGAAATGCGCGTGACTGAGAACAAGGCTGCTGCCAGGCCCCTTAGTCAAACAACTCTCATCCGGCCCCCTTCATTGTAGAAGCCTGAAACAACGTTCTAAAGACAGTTGACATCTAGCCTTAGGATGTGCAAAATAACCCATATTCCACTGTGTATTCGATAGGGGCTGAGTTCAAAAACTACAAACCTCAGATTTCCCACTTCCTGGTTGTTTTTTTTTCTCAGGTTTTTGCCTGCCATATGAGTTCTGTTATACTCAGACATCATTCAAACAGTTTTAGAAACTTCAGAGTGTTTTCTATCAAATACTAATAATAATATGCATATATTAGCATCTGGGACTGAGTAGGAGGCAGTTTACTCTGGGCACGCTATTCATCCAAAAGTGAAAATGCTGCCCCCTATCCCAAAGAAGTTAACAGAGGTACAGCGAAATGCTTGTGTTTCTAGCTCCAACAGTGCATTAATACCTAACAATATACACATAATCCAAAATGTATGCTTCCCACAGTTGTGTCAAGTTGGCTGGATGTCCTTAGGGTGGTGGACCATCCTTGATACACAACGGGAAACTGTTGAGAGTGAAAAACCCAGCAGCGTAGCAGTTCTTGACACACTCAAACCGGTGCGCCTGGTACCTACTATCATGCCCCGTTCAAAGGCACTTAAATCTTTAGTCTTGCCCATTCACCTTCTGAATGGCACACATACACAACTGTCCCAATTGTATCCAGGCTTAAAAATCCTTCGTTAAACTTTCTCCTCCCCTTCATCTACAATGATTGAAGAGGATTTTATTAACATGTGACATCAATAAGGGATCATAGTTTTTACCTGGTTTCACCTGGTCAGTCTGTCATGGAAAGAGCAGGTGTTCTTATTCTTAAGGCTAGGCGTCCTGCTAGCGGGACAACTTCCGGTGAAACTGGAGGTTGCGCAATTAAATAAGTAATCATATAAATTATGGATATTCAACATTTAGGTACATATAGAGAGACGAGAGAGACGTTTTATTTCTCTGTTTGGTTAGGTCAGGGTGTGATGTGGGGTGGGTATTCTATGTTTTGTTTTTCTATGATTTTGTATTTCTATGTTTTGGCCGGGTATGGTTCACAATCAGTGACAGCTGTCTATCGTTGTCTCTGATCGGTAACCATACTTAGGTAGCCCTTTCCTTTCTTTGTGGGAAGTTAACTTTGCTTGATGGCACTATTGCCTTAAGCTTCAGGGTTGCGTTTGTAGTGTTTACTGGTTTTGTCGGCGTCATCCTAAATAAAGAGGGAATATATACTCTCACAACGCTGCACCTTGGTCAAGTTCATTCAACGGCCGTGACAGGGAGCTAATTTTCAGTATGCCCTTATACTGGCCATTCTAAGAGGATGGTCTCTCAAAAAAAAAAATCTGTTTGGTTTTTCTTTGGATTTTCTCCTACCATATATATTGTGTAATATTCTCCTACATTATTTTAACATTTCTAAAAACTTAAAAGTGTTTTATTTTCAATGGTAACAATTATATGCATATCCTAGCTTTAGAGCCTGAGGAACAGGCAGCTTACTTTGGGCACGTCATTCAGGCGAAAATTGAGAATAAAGGAGCATAGCCCTAAGAATGTTTTTAATGTTTTCTACACTCAGTGTATATCTGGAGAGAGACATCATTCCATAAAACAGATTATGTTACAGTCCCTAATGTCTCTCTGAAAGCAGATCTTCTCCCTGAGCTCGTCTACTTTACTTTCTGACTCTCTCCGAATGCTCCAGATACTCAACTAGTCTAAAGAAGGCCAGTTTTATTTCTTCTTTAATCAGCACAACAATTTCCACCTGTGCTAACAGAATTGCAAAAGGGTTTTCTAATGATCAATTAGCCTTTTAAAATGATAAACTTGGATTAGCTAACACAATGTGCCATTGGAACACAGAGTGATGGTTGCTGATAATGGGCCTCTGTACTCCTACGTAGATATTCCATTAAAAATCTGCCGTTTCCAGCTACAATAGTCATTTGCAACATTAAGAATGTCTCCACAGCATTTCTGATAAATTTGTTGGTATTTTAACTGAATTTTGTTTGTGCTTTTCTTTCCAAAACAAGGACATTTCTAAGTGACCCCAATTTTTGAACGGTAGTGTACATATGAGATGAGTAATGCAAGATATGTAAACATTATTGAATTGGCCAATGATTTCAAGTCTGTATGTAGGCAGCAGCCTCTCTGTGCTAGTGATAGCTATTTAAAAGTCTGATGGCTTTGAGATAGAAGCTGTTTTTCAGTCTCTATGTCCCAGCTTTGATGCACCTGTACTGACCTCGCCTTCCGGATGGTAGCGGGGTGAACAGGCAGTGGCTCGGATGTTTGCTGTCGTTGATGATCTTTTTGGCCTTCCTGTGACATCAGGTTCTGTAGGTGTCCTGGAGGGCAGGTAGTTTGCCTCCAGTGATGCGTTGTGCAGACCCGACCACCCTCTGGAGAGCCTTGCGTTTGTGCGCGGTGCAGTTGCCATACTAGGCGGTGATACAGCCCAACAGGATGCTCTCAATTGTGCATCTGTAAATGTTTGTGAGGTTTTAGGCACTGTTGGGCCTTCTTCACTACACTGTCTGTGTGGGTGGACCATTTCAGTTTGTCCGTGATGTGTACGCCGATGAACTTAAAACTTTCCCCCTAGGGCTGTGGCAGTCATGACATTTTGTCAGCTGGTTATTGACATGCAAAAGCCTGCCAGCCACACAGTAATTGACAGTTAATTAACATTAACATGTTTAGCATCCCAGGCCTCCATGCATACAAGACAATGAATATCTACATTTAAACATTTCTAATTAATCAATTTAATATACACCATCACAATTAATCACTTATATACACTACATGACCAAAGAAAGGTATGTGGACACCTGCTCGTTGAACATCTCATTCCAAAATCATGGGCATTAATATGGATTTGGACCCCCTTTGCTGCTATACCAGCTTCCACTCTTCTGGGAAGGCTTAGTTGTTGGAACATTGCTGTGGGGACAAGCTTCCATTCATCCACAAGAGCAATAGTGAGGTCGGCACTGATGTTGGACGATTAGGCCTGGCTCACAGTCAGCGTTCCAATTCATCCCAAAGGTGTTTGATGGGGTTGAGGTCAGGACTCTGTACAGGCAAGTCCATTTCTTCCACACCGATATTGACACACCATTTTCTGTATGGACCTCACTTTGTGCACAGGTGCATTGTTATGCTGAAACAGGAAAGGGCCTTCCCCAAACTCTTGCCACAAAGTTGGAAGCACATAATCGTCTAGAATGTCATTGTATGCTGTTGAGTTAAGATTCCCCTTCACTGGAACTAAGGAGCCTAGTTCAAACCATGAAAACAGCACCAGACCATTATTTCTCCACCAAACTTTACAGTTGGCACAATGCAATCGAGCAGGTAGCGTTCTCCTGGCAAACCCAAATGTATTCGCTGGACTGCCAGATGGTGAAGCGTGATTCATCACTCCAGAAACGTGTTTCCCTGCTCCAGAGTCCAATGGCGGCGAGCTTTACAACTCTCCAGCTAACGCTTGGCATTGCGCATGGCGATCTTAGGCTTATGTGTGGCTGCTTGGCCATGGAAACCCATTTCATGAAGCTCCTGACGAACAGTTCTTGTGCTGATGTTGCTTCCCGTGGCTGTTTGGAACTCGGTGGTGAGTGTTGCAACCGAGGACAGAAGATTTTTCGGTCCAGTTCTGTGAGCTTGTGTGACCTACCACTTCGTGGCTGAGTAATTGTTGCTCCTATATGTTTCCACTTCACAAAAACAGCACTTACAGTTGACCGGGGCAGTGTAGAAATTTGAGTACAGATCATTCTACTGCCAATGTTTGTCCAATGAGATTGCATGGCTGCATGGTAGATTTTATACACCTGTCAGCAACTGGTGTATGTATTTTATTAGAACACAAGATGATTTGGCCTATTGTATGCTATCTGGCTATGCACCATGCCATAGGCTGTAGGCTTGTTCATTTAGCAGACAATATATGCTTATTATATGCCATTATTTTATATTATATTATTTTAATAATATATTTTATAGAACAATATAATTGAACTTACCTGAATAAAATATAAATAACATTTGTCCTATTCCGGAGTGAGTGCCCACATGAAGTGGCTATATTGAGCATTAAAGTGATCATTTGAAACAGGTCCTATATGCTAGATGTACAATTATTTGGAAAATGTAGTTGTGAATGATACAAACCCTAGAATGACTTAGAAAGCAAAACATATATGGGCTGCATGATGCGACTATCGGCTAATTGATGATTTGAGAAAGTCGCAATAAAAGCTTGCACTATGTTCCTTGCTGTTCCCTCATCAAGTGATCATATTTTCACCCATCAGACTATTCTCAATTTGATCTTGTCCTTACTAATATGTCAAATTAGTTTAGATTTAGAATGCCCATTATCAAATGGGCAGGAACAGGGGCAGGGGAAATAAGACATGTCATCAGTACGCACTGGAATAGCAAATGGAGGCCACTTATTTCACTCCACACATCAACCACTGTTTGAGAAGCATGCAGCCTCTCCTTGTGCGACAGGTGATATTCCACACAAACTCTGTATGCCATGGGCTCTCCAAACCTGTTCCTGCAGCTACCCAGTGCTTCATTTGTGAAATCAAGGGAAATCTGTTCGGGAACATTGATAGTAACATGTTTTCACAACAAAACCTATTTCATTGAACTATTGACAGGCCCTCTCTTTTTGCGCTTGAGAAAGTCATTAAGGATGAGGGGATGAGATGGAAATGCACAGTGGTGAGATATTCTGTAGCTACATTTAATGTCAGCATATTACTAGGCTATTCAAAATCAAATACAAAGCCACACTGCACAATCATTGAACCAATAGCATCGCCTAGACCTATACATTCTCTCCCAGACTCAGAAAGTTTGGGGCATAGCATAAGGTAACCAGTCCATCCAGTATGCATAATAATTCAGTCCACACTCAGAGGCAATTACTAGAATCGGTTTAATTTCTTAGTATAAGCCAGACCAATTATGTACCAGACATCTTAAATCTTTTTTTCTGCCATGCATAATATGCAGTAGGCTATGTATTGTATAACGGCACAATCAATATTTAAAATAAGGTATTTTTGGGGGGCTTTGGCTCATATATAGGCCTATACTATACTATACTATACTATACTATACTATACTATACTATACTATACTATACTATACTATACTATGCATAAACTCTAATAAGCTTATGGGAGTTTTGAATGAATCATCACCTTAGAAAGCGTTGTCCATTTTGTTGTGTTAGGCTTTGAAACAACTTCCACGACAACCATGTTTTTCACTCAGTTGCAACGTGTTGTTGAACTTCTTTCTTCAAATTGATAAATCTCTGTGAGGTGAATCTTAAAAGGACATACTGTTTTTATGAAAATGTGTTTGATGTTATTTTCAATGTTATTTGCATTGATGTCAGAGTGGTTAGAGGGACAATAGAGCCCTGAGTACCAGGCCATTAGTGACCTGATGTTCGTTAGCGAGTTGGGTACTACCAACTCATGTCCAGAGTGCATAAGTGGAGATTACCGTGACTCGACGGTCACGTAGAATTGTACTGTGGTCATGACTCATGACTGCCGGTGTGGCAGTTATTATGGTCTCCGCAACAGCTCTAATCCCCCCTTCACAAGCTTGATGTTTGGAGTCCCATTTTCTATGCAACAAAACACAACTAGAGATTTTATGCACTAGCATGCAATGCCGTGATACATATTTGATGCGGGTATTTACATTGCAACATGTATTGTCATTGCCTAGAACAAAATGTAATTGTATGAGCTATGCATATGTGTACCAGAGTATTTCTACCCCTCTACTAGACAACTAGATGGGGCAGTCCAGTCCCAGATAGGCAGTCCGTTCTACATGCCTTCTTGACTTCGATACAATGTGTCATCATGCATTTGTGTATACAGACTGGTAACTGTCATAGCTATCTTGCTAGCCAACTTATGCACGATGGCACTTATTGAAGCCTAGGATCTCATAGGGACTTCACTTTCACCACTGGTCATCTAGCTAGCCGTTAGTCAGCAGGGTTGTATCGGTTTCCATTGGACTAAAGCTTGCTTGGCTGACTAGTTAGGTAGCTAACACTAGCTAGCTAACAAAGGCTGATTATCATATAGCAGCCTATGCTGACTAGATTTACTAGCATTCTAAAGTTAGCTAGCTAGTTAATGTCGATACACCATAGTTTTGGGTCTGCAAAGTCAGATTGTACTTTTTGGAGAAATGTCCTCTGGTCTGATGAAACAAAAATATAACTGTTTGGCCATAATGACCACCGTTATGTTTGGAGGAAAAAGGGAGACGCTTGCAAGCCGAAGACCACCATCCCAGCTGTGAAGCACAGGCGTAGCAGCATCATGTTGTGGGGGTGCTTTGCTGTAGGAGGGACTGGTGCACTTCACAAAATAAATGGCATCATGAGGGAGGAAAATTATGTGGATATATTGAAGCAACATCTCAAGACATCAGTCAGGAAGTTAAAGCGTGGTCGCAAATGGGTCTTCGAAATGGTTAGAGCCTGTAAGTAAGCATTTCACTGTAAGGTCTACATGTTGTATTCGGCGCACGTGACAAATAAATGTTGATTTGATTTGATTTATCAGAAGCTTCTAAAGCCATGACATCATTTTCTTGAATTTCAAAGCTGTTTAAATGCACAGTCAACTTAGTGTATGTAATCATCTGACCCACTAGAATTGTAATACAGTGAATTATAAGTGAAATAATCTGTCTGTAAACAATTGTTGGTAAAATAACTTGTTTCATGCATAAAGTAAATGTCCTAATTGACTAGGCAAAACTACAGTTTTTTAACAAGAAATTTGTGGAGTGGTTGAAAAATGGGTTTTAATGACTCCAACCTAAGTGTATGTAAACTTCTAAATTGCGCCTGGGCTGGAATATTACATTATGGTCTTTCTTTTACATTTCAAATATGATGGTACAAAAAAAATACAAAAGAACGGTAGTTTTTTTCAATGTATTATATTTTACCAGATGTATTGTGTAATATTCTCCAACATTCCTTTAACATTTCCAAAAACTTCAAATTGTTTCTTTCAAATGGTACAAAGAATATGCATATCCTTGCTTCAGGGCCTGAGTTAAAGGCACAACTTCCGGCGCCGACAGAGATGGCCGCCTCGCTTCGCGTTCCTAGGAAACTATGCAGTTTTTTGTTTTTTGTTTTTTACGTGTTGTTTCTTACATTAGTACCCCAGGTCATCTTAGGTTTCATTACATACAGTCGAGAAGAACTACTGAATATAAGATCAGCGTCAACTCACCATCAGTACGACCAAGAATATGTTTTCCGCGACGCGGATCCTGTGTTCTGCCTTACAAACAGGTCAACGGAATTGATTCCATGCAGCGACCCCCCAAAAAAACGACTTCGTAAAAGAGGGAAACGTAGCGGTCTTCTGGTCAGACTCAGGACACGGGCACATCGCGCACCACTCCCTAGCATTCTTTTTGCCAATGTCCAGTCTCTTGACAACAAGGTTGATGAAATCCGAGCACGGGTAGCATTCCAGAGGGACATCAGAGACTGTAACGTCCTCTGCTTCACGGTAACATGGCTCACTGGGAAGACGCTATCCGGGGCGGTGCAGCCCCGGGCAGTTTCTCCACGCATCGCGCCGACAGAAACAAACATCTTTCTGGTAAGAAGAGTGGCGGGGGCGTATGCCTCATGACTAACGAGACATGGTGTGATGAAAGAAACATACAGGAACTCAAATCCTTCTGTTCACCTGATTTAGAATTCCTCACAATCAAATGTAGACCGCATTATCTACCAAGAGAATTCTCTTCGATTATAATCACAGCCGTATATATCCCCCCCCAAGCAGACACATCGATGGCTCTCAACGAACTTTATTTAACTCTTTGCAAACTGGAAACCATTTATCCGGAGGCTGCATTCATTGTAGCTGGGGATTTTAACAAAGCTAATCTGAAAACAAGACTCCCTATATTGTATCAGCATATCGATTGCGCAACCAGGGCTGGAAAAACCTTGGATCATTGCTATTCCAACTTCTGCGACGCATATAAGGCCCTGCCCCGCCCCCCTTTCGGAAAAGCTGACCACGACTCCATTTTGTTGATCCCTGCCTACAGACAGAAACTTAAACAAGAGGCTCCCACGCTGAGGTCTGTCCAACTCTGGTCCGACCAAGCTGACTCCACACTCCAAGACTGCTTCCATCACGTGGACTGGGACATGTTTCGTATTGCGTCAGATAAAAATATTGACGAATACGCTGATTCGGTGTGCGAGTTCATTAGAACGTGCGTTGAAGATGTCGTTCCCATAGCAACGATAAAAACATTCCCTAACCAGAAACCGTGGATTGATGGCAGCATTCGCGTGAAACTGAAAGCGCGAACCACTGCTTTTAATCAGGGCAAGGTGTCTGGTAACATGACCGAATATAAACAATGCAGCTATTCCCTCCGAAAGGCTATTAAACAAGCTAAGCGTCAGTATGTGGTCCTTCTCTAGCACAGTTGGTAGAGCATGGTGCTTGTAACGCCAGGGTAGTGGGTTCGATTCCCGGGACCACCCATACGTAGAATGTATGCACACATGACTGTAAGTCGCTTTGGTTCGCTGCTCTGGCCCCCCAATGGTGGAACAAACTCCCTCACGACGCCAGGACAGCGGAGTCAATCACCACCTTCCAGAGACACCTGAAACCCCACCTCTTTAAGGAATACCTAGGATAGGATAAGTAATCCTTCTCACCCCCCCCCTTTAAGATTTAGATGCACTATTGTAAAGTGACTGTTCTACTGGATGTCATAAGGTGAATGCACCAATTTGTAAGTCGCTCTGGATAAGAGCGTCTGCTAAATGACTTAAATGTAAATGTCTGCTAAATGGCATATATTATTATATATAGTATAGAGACAAAGTAGAATCTCAATTCAAGGGCTCAGACACAAGAGGCATGTGGCAGGGTCTACAGTCAATCACGGACTACAAGAAGAAACCCAGCCCAGTCACGGACCAGGATGTCTTGCTCCCAGGCAGACTAAATAACTTTTTTGCCCGCTTTGAGGACAATACAGTGCCACTGACACGGCCTGCAACGAAAACATGCGGTCTCTCCTTCACTGCAGCCGAGGTGAGTAAGACATTTAAACGTGTTAACCCTCGCAAGGCTGCAGGCCCAGACAGCATCCCCAGCCGCGCCCTCAGAGCATGCGCAGACCAGCTGGCCGGTGTGTTTACGGACATATTCAATCAATCCCTATACCAGTCTGCTGTTCCCACATGCTTCAAGAGGGCCACCATTGTTCCTGTTCCCAAGAAAGCTAAGGTAACTGAGCTAAACGACTACCGCCCCGTAGCACTCACTTCCGTCATCATGAAGTGCTTTGAGAGACTAGTCAAGGACCATATCACCTCCACCCTACCTGACACCCTAGACCCACTCCAATTTGCTTACCGCCCAAATAGGTCCACAGACGACGCAATCTCAACCACACTGCACACTGCCCTAACCCACCTGGATAAGAGGAATACCTATGTGAGAATGCTGTTCATCGACTACAGCTCGGCATTCAACACCATGGTACCCTCCAAGCTCGTTATCAAGCTCGAGATCCTGGGTCTCGACCCCGCCCTGTGCAACTGGGTACTGGACTTCCTGACGGGCCGCCCCCAGGTGGTGAGGGTAGGCAACAACATCTCCTCCCCGCTGATCCTCAACACGGGGGCCCCACAAGGGTGCGTTCTGAGCCCTCTCCTGTACTCCCTGTTCACCCACGACTGCGTGGCCACGCACGCCTCCAACTCAATCATCAAGTTTTCGGACGACACAACAGTGGAAGGCTTGATTACCAACAACGACGAGACGGCCTACAGGGAGGAGGTGAGGGCCCTCGGAGTGTGGTGTCAGGAAAATAACCTCACACTCAACGTCAACAAAACTAAGGAGATGATTGTGGACTTCAGGAAACAGCAGAGGGAACACCCCCTATCCACATCGATGGAACAGTAGTGGAGAGGGTAGCAAGTTTTAAGTTCCTCGGCATACACATCACAGACAAACTGAATTGGTCCACTCACACTGACAGCGTCGTGAAGAAGGCGCAGCAGCGCCTCTTCAACCTCAGGAGGCTGAAGAAATTCGGCTTGTCACCAAAAGCACTCACAAACTTCTACAGATGCACAATCGAGAGCATCCTGGCGGGCTGTATCACCGCCTGGTACGGCAACTGCTCCGCCCTCAACCGTAAGGCTCTACAGAGGGTAGTGAGGTCTGCACAATGCATCACCGGGGGCAAACTACCTGCCCTCCAGGACACCTACACCACCCGATGTTACAGGAAGGCCATAAAGATCATCAAGGACATCAACCACCCGAGCCACTGCCTGTTCACCCCGCTATCATCCAGAAGGCGAGGTCATCAAAGCTGGGACCGAGAGACTGAAAAACTGCTTCTATCTCAAGGCCATCAGACTGTTAAACAGCCACCACTAACATTGAGTGGCTGCTGCCAACACACTGCATTGACACTGACCCAACTCCAGCCACTTTAATAATGGGAATTGATGGGAAATGATGTAAATATATCACTAGCCACTTTAAACAATGCTACCTTATATAATGTTACTTACCCTACATTATTCATCTCATATGCATACGTATATACTGTACTCTATATCATCGACTGCATCCTTATGTAATACATGTATCACTAGCCACTTTAACTATGCCACTTTGTTTACTTTGTCTACATACTCATCTCATATGTATATACTGTAATCGATACCATCTACTGTATGCTGCCCTGTACCATCACTCATTCATATATCCTTATGTACATATTCTTTATCCCCTTACACTGTGTATAAGACAGTAGTTTTGGAATTGTTAGTTAGATTACTTGTTGGTTATCACTGCATTGTCGGAACTAGAAGCACAAGCATTTCGCTACACTCGCATTAACATCTGCTAACCATGTGTATGTGACAAATAAAATGTGGTTTGATTTGATTTGATTAGTTAGATTTGGTTATGACATTTTAGGCGAAAATTGAAAAAAAGGGCGGCTCTTTGATTAAGTTTGCTAATGACACAACAGTGGTTGGCCTGATCACCGACAACGATGACGCAGGCTATAGGGAGGAGGTCAGAGACTTGGCAGTGTGGTTCCAGGATGGCAACCTCTCCCTCAAGGAGCTGATATAAGACTACAGGAAAAGGAGGGCCAAGCACGCTCCCATTCTCATCGATGGGGCTGTTGTGGAGCAGGTCGAGACATTCAAGTTCCTTGGTATCCACATCATCAACAAACTATCATGGTCCAAACACACCAATTCAGTCATGAAGAGGGCACGACAACTCCTATTCCCCCTCAGGACACTAAAAGGTTTTGGCATGTGTCCTCAGATCCTCAAAATATTCTACAGCTGCACCATCGAGAACTTCCTGACTGGTTGCATCACTGCCTGGTATGGCAACTACTCAGCATCCGACCGCAAGACGCTACAGAGGGTAGTGCGTACGGCCCAGTGGGGCCAAGCATCCTGCCATCCAGGACCTCTATGCCAGGCGGTGTCAGAGGAAGGCCCTACAAATTGCCAAGGACTCCAGCCACCCTACTCATAGACTCCAGCCACCCTACTTCTCTCTGCTACTGCTTTGTAAGCGGTACATTAGAGCCAAGTTTAGATCCAAAAAGCTTCTTAACAGCTTCTACCCCCAAATCATAAGACTGCAGAACAGCTAATCAAGTGGCTACTCAGACTATATGCATTGAACCCCCCCTTTTTTATGCTGCTGCTACTCGCTGTTTATTATCAAATCAAATCAAATCAAATTTATTTATATAGCCCTTCGTACATCAGCTGATATCTCAAAGTGCTGTACAGAAACCCAGCCTAAAACCCCAAACAGCAAACAATGCAGGTGTAAAAGCACGGTGGCTAGGAAAAACTCCCTAGAAAGGCCAAAACCTAGGAAGAAACCTAGAGAGGAACCGGGCTATGTGGGGTGGCCAGTCCTCTTCTGGCTGTGCCGGGTAGAGATTATAACAGAACATGACCAAGATGTTCAAATGTTCATAAATGACCAGCATGGTCAAATAATAATAAGGCAGAACAGTTGAAACTGGAGCAGCAGCACAGTCAGGTGGACTGGGGACAGCAAGGAGCCATCATGTCAGGTAGTCCTGGGGCACGGTCCTAGGGCTCAGGTCCTCCGAGAGAGAGAAAGAAAGAGAGAATTAGAGAGAGCATATGTGGGGTGGCCAGTCCTCTTCTGGCTGTGCCGGGTGGAGATTATAACAGAACGTGGACAAGATGTTCAAATGTTCATAAATGACCAGCATGGTTGAATAATAGTAAGGCAGAACAGTTGAAACTGGAGCAGGAGCATGGCCAGGTGGACTGGGGACAGCAAGGAGTCCTCATGTCAGGTAGTCCTGGGACATGGTCCTAGGGCCCAGGCCAGTTGAAACTGGAGCAGCAGCATGGCCAGGTGGACTGGGGACAGCAAGGAGTCATCATGTCAGGTAGTCCTGGGGCATGGTCCTAGGGCTCAGGTCCTCCGAGAGAGAGAAAGAAAGAGAGAAGGAGAGAATTAGAGAACGCACACTTAGATTCACACAGGACACCGAATAGGACAGGAGAAGTACTCCAGATAAACAAACTGACCCTAGCCCCCGACACATAAACTACTGCAGCATAAATACTGGAGGCTGAGACAGGAGGGGTCAGGAGACACTGTGGCCCCATCCGAGGACACCCCGGACAGGGCCAAACAGGAAGGATATAACCCCACCCACTTTGCCAAAGCACAGCCCCCACACCACTAGAGGGATATCTTCAACCACCAACTTACCATCCTGAGACAAGGCCGAGTATAGCCCACAAAGATCTCTGACACGGTACAACCCAAGGGGGGCAACCCAGACAGGCCGACCACAGTGAATCAACCCACCCAGGTGACGCACCCCCAGGGACGGCACGAGAGAGCCCCAGCAAGCCAGTGACTCAGCCCCGTAACAGGGTTAGAGGCAGAGAATCCCAGTGGAAAGAGGGGAACCGGCCAGGCAGAGACAGCAAGGGCGGTTCGTTGCTCCAGAGCCTTTCCGTTCACCTTCCCACTCCTGGGCCAGACTACACTCAATCATATGACCCACTGAAGAGATGAGTCTTCAGTAAAGACTTAAAGGTTGAGACCGAGTTTGCGTCTCTGACATGGGTAGGCAGACCGTTCCATAAAAATGGAGCTCTATAGGAGAAAGCCCTGCCTCCAGCTGTTTGCTTAGAAATTCTAGGGACAATTAGGAGGCCTGCGTCTTGTGACCGTAGCGTACGTGTAGGTATGTACGGCAGGACCAAATCAGAGAGGTAGGTAGGAGCAAGCCCATGTAATGCTTTGTAGGTTATCAATGCATAGTCACTTTACCCTTACCTACATGTACATATTACCTCAATTACCTCAACTAACCTGTACCCCCGCACATTGACTCGGTACCGATACCTTCTGTATATATAGCCTCATTATTGTTGTTTTATTGTGTTAGTTTTTTGTACTTTAGTTTATTTAGTAAATATTTTCTGAAGTCTTTAAAAAAAACTGCATTGTTGTTCAAGGGCTGGTAAGTAACCATTTCACGGTAAGGTCTACCTACATCTGTTGTATTCGGTGCATGTGACAATTTTTTGTTGTTGTTGATTTGATTATATTTTATATGGCGCCTCATGACCACTCCGTCTACTTTATTGTCCAGGGACTGAACGTCAGCGAGTAATATACTTGGATATATACTCTATTATCCAAATGTTTGTTTCGGCTATAGGTAATAATTGAAGAGCCGTTCTGAGCAAATAATATAAGAAATAACAAATCTGTCAGCACCATCTTGCTGCCATCTTGCTGCCATCTTGCTGCCATCTTGCTGCCATCTTGCTGCCATCTTGCTGTAAGAATCTATACATAAAATTGCAAACACATTTCCTGAACCCCTTTATGTCATCCTAATGTTATGCCATCTTTAACTGACCAATCAACTTCTGCTGGGAGACAAACGCGTTGTGCCATTGGCTATTCTTTACAATGAGTACCCATCTGTTGACAGTTCATATCTCTCTATTTATTCAGACATCAATGATCTTTCTCTGAAATCAGTAAGTTCCTAGTTAATTGAAACAGTTGGGATGTACTTTATCTAACTGCTTTACTGTGTCGGGGGTCCGTATTAAACGGTGGATCCATGTGGACCCTTCATGGACTAAATGAAGAACATTCCGGTGATCTAATTAGTCCATCAATGATAGGTGTTAGACATTAGAATAAAACCTGTGGCGAGATGGCAGAGTAGGTGATCCTCATCGCTCTCCCAAAACCGGGTCCAAATACTTTTTAAAATAATTTCTGTGCTTCTTTATGCTTGTCTGGCTTAATGGACTAATAGAATATTCCTAAAAACGCCAACCCCAGCCATTTGGGACTCTAGGCAGGCTAAGAATTTGAAAGATTTCAAATAGTTTTTGAACCCATGTCTTATTCCCCACTCCTTTACAAGTTGATTACTGTTTACCCTCACAGAGGCAATTGCAGATGCCACCACCGACCGCTGTTACAATAGATTACAGCTTGTCTGTCTGATTTCTATTGGCAATTAATAATGCTTAATTTCACACTCAACAGCCCCTGTACACTTGATTGCACTTTTGATAGTGAGCTATATGGATCACTGCTCGCTTAGTGGCAATGACACAGACAGGGGTGTGTGCACACACACACAAACACACCTCCTGTGAATACTTTGTTTTACCCTAAGCCACCTCATATCAACCAGTTTCTCCTGCTGTGTTATATTTTATATATTTCATCGCTTTTTGTTCTATATTTACAATTATGTGGGGAATTTTCAAAACTCTTTGTACAAAACTTCAAACTGGTAAATTTTATATTCAAAACCTTTTAGTCTGCATTAATTTTGTATGGAAACATGTTTCACCACACATCCATTGATCCAAAATCTAAGTTTACTGTGAAATACCAGGGGGACATTGAATCTAATCACATAACGATATCTTCAATTTTATTTGAACAACCAGTTAATCCAAAAGCAAAACAAATTGTCTAAATTGCCTTTTGACTGTAATACGCTACAGTACATTACTGTTTTTACATCAGGCAATACACTTGCACTACCCATCAACATTGACTGAAATTCTAATTTCCATAATTTCTATCCCATGTGTGAGCAAAGGTGTGATCATTTCACTATCGTTGATGCAACTTTTTAAAAATAAAATAATGTCACGTTCGTCATATGAATCGGACCAAGGTGCAGCGTGGTACGCGTACATTGTTCTTTATTTAAAGAATGAACACTAAACAAACTAACCAAAAACAACACATGAAGCTATACAAATGAGTGCTGACAGGCAACTAAAATTAGACAAGATCCCACGAAACACAAAAAGAAAAACGATAAACAGCTGTCTCTGATTGAGAACCATATCAGGCCAACATAAATACAAAAACCCCTAGACCTACAACAACCCTAGACAATACAAAAACTAGCGTAGAGAGCATACAAGTCGCAGTGGTGGGTAGTATAAGGTGCTTTAGTGACAAAATGGATGGCACTGTGATAAACTGCATCCAGTTTGCTGAGTAGAGTGTTGGAAGCGATTTTGTAGATGACATCGCCGAAGTCGAGGATCGGTAGGATAGTCAGTTTTACTAGGGTAAGCTTGGCAGTGTGAGTGAAGGAGGCTTTGTTGCGGAATAGAAAGCCGACTCTTGATTTGATTTTCGATTGGAGATGTTTGATATGGGTCTGGAAGGAGAGTTTGCAGTCTAGCCAGACACCTAGGTACTTATAGGTGTCCACATATTCAAGGTCGGAACCATCCAGTGTGGTGATGCTAGTCGGGCATGCGGGTACAGGCAGCGATCGGTTGAAAAGCATGCATTTGGTTTTACTAGCGTTTACATTTACATTTACATTTAAGTCATTTAGCAGACGCTCTTATCCAGAGCGACTTACAAATTGGTGCAAACACCTATGACAACCAGTGGAACAGCCACTGTTTAAGAGCAGTTGGAGGCCACGGAAGGAGTGTTGTATGGCATTGAAGCTTGTTTGGAGGTTAGATAGCACAGAGTCCAATGACGGGCCGAAAGTATATAGAATGGTTTCGTCTGCGTAGAGGTGGATCAGGGAATCGCCCGCAGCAAGACCGACCTTGATATATACAGAGAAAAGAGTCGGCCCGAGATTTGAACCCTGTGGCACCCCCATAGAGACTGCCAGAGGACCGGACAGCATGCCCTCCGATTTGACACACTGAACTCTGTCTGCAAAGTAATTGGTGAACCAGGCAAGGCAGTCATCCGAAAAACCGAGGCTACTGAGTCTGCCGATAAGAATCTGGCGATTGACAGAGTCGAAAGCCTTGGCAAGGTCGATGAAGACGGCTGCACAGTACTGTCTTTTATCGATGGCGGTTATGATGTCGTTTAGTACCTTGAGTGTGGCTGAGGTGCACCCGTGACCGGCTCGGAAACCAGATTGCATAGCGGAGAAGGTACGGTGGGATTCGAGATGGTCAGTGACCTGTTTGTTGACTTGGCTTTCGAAGACCTTAGATAGGCAGGGCAGAATGGATATAGGTCTGTAACAGTTTGGGTCCAGGGTGTCTCCCCCTTTGAAGAGGGGGATGACTGCAGCAGCTTTCCAATCCTTGGGGATCTCAGACGATATGAAAGAGAGGTTGAACAGGCTGGTAATAGGGGTTGCGACAATGGCGGCGGATAGTTTCAGAAATAAAGGGTCCAGATTGTCAAGCCCAGCAGATTTATACGGGTCCAGGTTTTGCAGCTCTGTCAGAACATCTGTTATCTGGATTTGGGTAAAGGAGAGGCTTGGGCGAGGAGCTGCAGGGGGGCCGGAGCTGTTGGCCGAGGTAGGAGTGGCCAGGCGGAAGGCATGGCCAGCCGTTGAGAAATGCTTGTTGAAGTTTTCGATAATCATGAATTTGTCGGTGGTGACCGTGTTCCCTAGCCTCAGTGCAGTGGGCAGCTGGGACGAGGTGCTCTTGTTCTCCATGGACTTCACAGTGTCCCAGAACTTTTTGGAGTTGGAGCTACAGGATGCAAACTTTTGCCTGAAGAAGCTGGCCTTAGCTTTCCTGACTGACTGCGTGTATTGGTTCCTGACTTCCCTGAACAGTTGCATATCGGGGGGACTGTTTGATGCTATTGCAGTCCGCCACAGGATGTTTTTGTGCTGGTCAAGGGCAGTCAGGTCTGGAGTGAACCAAGGGCTGTATCTGTTCTTAGTTCTGCATTTTTTGAACGGAGCATGCTTATCTAAAATGGTGAGGAAGTTACTCTTAAAGAATGACCAGGCATCCTCAACTGACGGGATGAGGTCAATGTCCTTCCAGGATACCCGGGCCAGGTCGATTAGAAAGGCCTGCTCACAGAAGTGTTTTAGGGAACGTTTGACAGTGATGAGGGGTGGTCGTTTGACTGCGGCACCGTAGCGGATACAGGCAATGAGGCAGTGGTCGCTGAGATCCTGGTTGACGACAGCGGAGGTGTATTTGGAGGGCCAGTTGGTCAGGATGACGTCTATGAGGGTGCCCTTGCTTACAGAGTTAGGGTTGTACCTGGTGGGTTCCTTGATGATTTGTGTGAGATTGAGGGCATCTAGCTTAGATTGTAGGACTGCCGGGGTGTTAAGCATATCCCAGTTTAGGTCACCTAACAGAACAAACTCTGAAGCTAGATGGGGGGCAATCAATTCACAAATGGTGTCCAGGGCACAGCTGGGAGCTGAGGGGGGTCGGTAGCAGGCGGCAACAGTGAGAGACTTATTTCTGGAGATAGTAATTTTCAGAATTAGTAGTTCGAACTGTTTGGGTATGGACCTGGAAAGTATGACATTACTTTGCAGGCTATCTCTGCAGTAGACTGCAACTCCTCCCCCTTTGGCAGTTCTATCTTGATGGAAGATGTTATAGTTGGGTATGGAAATCTCTGAATTTTTGGTGGCCTTCCTGAGCCAGGATTCAGACACGGCAAGGACATCAGGGTTAGCAGGGTGTGCTAAAGCAGTGAGTAAAACAAACTTAGGGAGGAGGCTTCTGATGTTGACATACATGAAACCAAGGCTTTTTCGATCACAGAAGTCAACAAATGAGGGTGCCTGGGGACATGCAGGGCCTGGGTTTACCTCCACATCACCCGCGGAACAGAGAAGGAGTAGTATGAGGGTGCGGCTAAAGGCTATCAAAACTGGTCAACGAGAGCGTTGGGGACAGAGAATAAGAGGAGCAGGTTTCTGGGCATGGTAGAATATATTCAGGGCATAATGCGCAGACAGGGGTATGGTGGGGTGCGGGTACGGGTACGGCGGAGGTAAGCCCAGGCACTGGGTGATGATGAGAGAGGTTTTATCTCTGGACATGCTGGTTGTAATGGGTGAGGTCACCGCATATGTGGGAGGTGGTACAAAGGAGTTATCAGGGGTATGAGGAGTGGGACTAGGGGCTCCACTGTGAACTAAAACAATGATAACTAACCTGAGCAACAGTATACAAGGCACATTGACATTTGAGAGAGACATACAGCGAGGCATACAGTAATCACAGGTGTTGATTGGGAAAGCTAGCTGGGAAAGCTAGCTAAAACAGTGGGTGAGACAACAGCTAATCAGCTAGCATAACAACAGCAGGTAAAATGGCATTGACTAGGCAACGGGGCCGACAGATAAATCAAACAAGCAGAATGGAGTACCGTGATTAATGGACAGTCCAGCGTGCATCAGCTATGTAGCCAAGTGATCAGAGTCCAGGGGCAGCGGTGGATGGGGCAGGGGGCTGGACTGGCGAGTGTTATCCAAGTTTTAAAAAACTAACAATGACTAAGTAGCTTGTAGCTAGTTAGCTGGTTCGCTTCTGGAGGTTCTTGAGTGTGTTCTAAAAATTAAAAATAATAGTGATTCCGTATCACATTGGGTGAGGCAGGTTTCCGGAAGGTATAAACACATTTTAAAAATCGGGAAGAGATAGAAAGTACATATGGGCCACTGCGATGCAGACGGTTAGCAGGCCTGTGCTAACAAGCTAACAGATTAGCAGGCCAGGGTAAACAAGGTAGTAGTTAGCGGACCTGGGCTAAACAAGCTAGCAGTTAGCATGCCGAATTAGCAAGCAAGGAGATATCGAGGGCTATCATCATATAGTACTTTACAGTATTATACTTTATGTGTTTGTATTTTAGAGACATACATTTTAATTATGTTTTGTTCTCAAAATCTGTAGTCGATAAACCACTTAATTTAGAAACATGCCTGCCAGTTTAGAGTTCACATCTTTCAGCCTTACACTCATTACGATGTCATTGCAAACAGTTTTGCCTGCTGGGCTATAGCTTTTCTTCTGCTACTTTCAGCCTCTCACCAATGCCAGTAGTACAGTCATAGTTAATAACTCCACCTTCTGTACCTGTACATCCTCTCCCCCCATCTCCCATCTCCTCACTTTCACTTCCAACAACACAAAGTTGTGAAAGCCATAACATGTACAACCTCAAGCACATATTTCATCACCGCTCTGTCAGATACAATTGTGCTTTTGTTTCATGACCCTCTAAATAATTAAAATGTTTTAAAAAAAGGTAAGGAAGAAAAGAAAAACTCATATATAGAACCTGCATATTTCTTTCATATGGCCTTGGAAAACAGAGAGAATTAACAGTGTCCCGGAATACTCGGTAGAATCTAGAAATAGTGGAGAAAAGAAACAGTAAAGGAAATGAAAATGTAAGCTTCCGGCTTCAATATAACCTGATGATTTTTTTTGATGAATGGCTGTTTCATGTATCGAGGAACTAACAGTTTATCTTTCAATAATGAAACAGACATAGTTGGTGTCTTAAATGCCACCCTATTCCCTATAGTGTTTTACTTTTGACCAGGGTCCATAGCCCTGGTCAAAAGTAATGCATTAGATAAGGAATAGAATGCCATTTAGGAGACAGACGTATTAGCCCATTGACTGATTCTACTCTGCCTCTACTAAAGATATACTTGTTTATGTTGCTCTCTACTACATAAACATTAATACATCTCAGTTTCCTGTTTATATCCTAATTGCCAAACTAAATAGAAATGCGTGTCACACCCTGACCCGAGAAAGCTTTTTTATGGCTCTATTTTGGTTTGGTCAGGGTGTGATTTGGGTGGGCATTCTATGTTCTAGTTTCTATGTTTTTGAATGTCTTTTTTTTGGCCTGGGTATGGTTCTCAATCAGGGACAGCTGTCATCCGTTGAATCATACTTAGGCAGCCTTTTCCACTTTTTGTCGGTGTGGGAAGTAGACTTGTGTTAGTGGCACTTAGCCCTCGTAAGCTTCACGGTTGTTTATCTTGTTTCTTGTTTTGTTGGCGTCATTCCATAATAAAGGGAAATGTACGCTCACCACGCTGCACTTTGGTCCACTTCTTTTGAAGGCCGTGACAATGCTTGGGTGATTTGTACTATGACTCGTGCCTAGGTGAGAGTATATCATTCTTACCTTGCACCTTGTGTGGGTGCCAGTCTGTTTCTGCTCTCTTGCCAACTCCTAATGTAATTGTCATGCCAAACCAAGTTGGCTTGACAATGGAGTAGGCAAAAGCACAAACAGATCTGGGACCAGGCTACCTTGTGCCCAGACTCGTTGCGACAACTCAGCTCATCTAGGATAACAACCCCCATGGCTTGTCTCTCCCTCTTTGTTTACAGTCATCTTGAGATTTTCATCTGAGGTGTAGCTCATGTCTACCATCAAGGTTCGACCATGCAAAGCACAGTAGATCCGTCCGGAGCCACTTGACAATGGAACCTCCTGCAGAAAACATAAGAGGGCAAACACCATATATATACTGTATATATATTTATTTTATTTTGTATTATACCTTTATATAACTAGGCAAGTCAGTTAAGAAGAAATTCTTATTTTCAATGACGGCCTAGGAACAGGGTGTTAACTGCATGTTCAGGGGCAGAACGACAGATTTGTACCTTGTCAGCTCGGGGATTCGAACTGCAAAACCTTTCGGTTACTAGTCCAACACTCTAAGCACTAGGCTAACTTACCCTGAAATGATTTCCCATCTGTAGTAGGCTTACTCCAATTACCTCTCCGCAGGGACTGAGAATACAATCTGGCGAAGGAGTATAACATATGGTCAGAAAAACATAATGACGTTTCTGAATCTGAATTCAGTCTTTCAGTTCAGTAAAGCAGTGGTTCTCAACATTTTTGAGTTACCCCACAAAGGTTCTCAACATGTTTTGGTTACAGTACACCTAAACATATTTTGCTCTGCCCCAAGTACTCCCTCATGTGCAACTGATCACTATATCCAAGTACTCATATTCCTATAAATTGGTCAGTTATCTCTAGGTTGAGAACAGAAGAGGCTGGTGGGAAGAGTTATTGGAGAACAGGTTCATTGTAATGGCTGGAATGGAATACGGTGCCGTGAGAACAGAAGAGGCTGGTGGGAAGAGTTATTGGAGAACAGGTTCATCGTAATGGCTGGAATGGAATACGGTGCCGTGAGAACAGAAGAGGCTGGTGGGAAGAGTTATTGGAGAACAGGTTCATCGTAATGGCTGGAATGGAATACGGTGCCGTGAGAACAGAAGAGGCTGGTGGGAAGAGTTATTGGAGAACAGGTTCATCATAATGGCTGGAATGGAATACGGTGCCGTGAGAACAGAAGAGGCTGGTGGGAAGAGTTATTGGAGAACAGGTTCATCATAATGGCTGGAATGGAATACGGTGCCGTGAGAACAGAAGAGGCTGGTGGGAAGAGTTATTGGAGAACAGGTTCATCGTAATGGCTGGAATGGAATACGGTGCCGTGAGAACAGAAGAGGCTGGTGGGAAGAGTTATTGGAGAACAGGTTCATCGTAATGGCTGGAATGGAATACGGTGCCGTGAGAACAGAAGAGGCTGGTGGGAAGAGTTATTGGAGAACAGGTTCATCGTAATGGCTGGAATGGAATACGGTGCCGTGAGAACAGAAGAGGCTGGTGGGAAGAGTTATTGGAGAACAGGTTCATCGTAATGGCTGGAATGGAATACGGTGCCGTGAGAACAGAAGAGGCTGGTGGGAAGAGTTATTGGAGAACAGGTTCATTGTAATGGCTGGAATGGAAACGGTGCCGTATTTTCCCCCTTCTATTTTTGAATATTTTTGATACTGAATGTTATCAGATCTTCAACCAAAACCTAATATTAGATAAAGGGAACCATAGTTGTACAAATAACAAGAAAATATGGATACTTATTTATCTATTGAAATAACAGAGTAATCTTCCATTAAGGCACGTTTTAATGTACAGTTGAAATCGGAAGTTTACATACACATAGGTTTGAGTCATTAAAACTCGTTTTTCAACCACTTCACAAATTTCTTGTTAACAAACTATAGTTTTGCCAAGTCGGATAGGACATTTACTTTATGCATGAAACAAGTAATTTTTTAACAATTGTTTACAGACAGATTATTTAACTTAGAATTCACTGTATCACAAGTCCAGTGGGTCAGAAGTTCACATACACTAAGATGACTGTGCCTTTTAAACAGCTTGGAAAATTCTAGAAAATTATGTCATGGCTTTAGAAGCTTCTGATAGGCTAAGTGACATAATTTGAGTCAATTGGAGGTGTACCTGTGGATGTATTTCAAGGCCTACCTTCAAAGTCAGTGCTTCTGCGCTTGACATCATGGGAAAATCAAAAGAAATCAGCCAAGACCTCAGATTTTTTTTTTTAGACTTCCACATGTCTGGTTCATCCTTGGGAGCAATTTACAAACGCCTGAAGGTACCAAGTTCATCTGTACAAACAATAGCACACAAGTATAAACACCATGGGATCACGCAGCCGTCATACCACTCAGGAAGGAGACGCGTTCTGTCTCCTAGAGATGAACATACTTTGAGCAAATCAATCACAGAGCGACAGCAAAGGACATTGAAGATGCTGGAGGAAACATGTACAAAGTATCGACGTCCACAGTTACACCAGCTCTGTCAGGAGGAATGGGCCAAAATTAACCTAACTTATTGTGGAAGGCAACCTGAAAAGCTTGACCCAAGTTAAACAATTTAAAGGCAATGTTACCAAATACTAATTGAGTGTATGTAAACTTCTGACCCACTGGGAATGTGATGAAAGAAATAAAAGCTGAAATAAATCATTATCTCTACTAATATTCTGACATTATACATTCTTAAAATCAAGTGGTGGTCCTAACTCACCTAAGACAGAGAATTTTTACTAGGATTTAATGTCAGGAATTGTGAAAAACTGTGTTTAAATGTATTTGGCTAATGTGTATGTAAACTTCCGACTTCAACTCTAATCATCTTGGTCACCCAGCTTCAGCTCACAGATGGATGGCCTGACATTGACCTGTAGAATTCTCTGATACAGAGCAGAATTCATGGTTCCTTCTATTAAGGCAAGTCATCCAGGTCATGAGGCAGCAAAGCATCCCCAAACCAACACACTACAACCACCACCACCTAGCTTGACCGTTGGTATGAGGTTCTTACTTTGGAATACATTGTTTGGTTTTTGGCAAGCATAATGTGACCTATTTCATCCATAAAGTTATACGTTTGACTGTCCATAGAACATTCTTCCAACAGTCTTGATGACCTTCCAGGTGCTTTTTGGCAAACTTGAGTCAACTTTTTGGACGAGATGGGTCCCATTATGTCTGGTGAAAACTAAACACTGCATTCCACAGTAAGAACTTCATACCAAAGCATGGAGGTGAAAGTGTTATGGTTTGGGATGCTTTGCTGCCTCAGGAGAATGCAGGAGAATGTCAGGCCATCAGTCTGTGAGCTGAAGCTGACGTGCAGCTGGGTGATGCAGCAAGACAATGATCCACAACACACAATCAAGTCTACATGAAAATGGTTCAAAAGCAATATATTAAACATTTTAATCAGTCCAGACCTAATCCCAATTGAGATGTTGTGGCAGGACTTGAAACAAGCAGTTCATATTTGAAAACCCCAAAATGTCACTGAGTTAAAGCAGTTCTGCATGCAAGAGTGGGCCATAATTCTTCCACAGTGATACGAGTGACTGGTCAACAACTACAGGAAGCGTTTGGTTGCAGTCATTGCAGCTAAAGGTGGCACAACCAGTTATTGAGTGTAAGGGGGCAATTACTTTTTCACACAGGGGAATTGGGTGTTACATAACTTTGTTCATTAAATAAATAAAGCACACATTTTTTTGTTATTAGTAAACTCAGATTCCCTTTATCTAATATTAGGTTTTGGTTGAAGATCTGATAACATTCACTATGAAAAATATGCACAGCACTGTAGATGGAACGGTATCGTGAAACCACAAGTTTGATGCTGTTCCATTCATTCCATTCCAGCCATTCCAAAGATCCCGTCCTCCTGAAGCCACCAGACTTCTCTGGTTGAGAACCATTGCAGTAAGGGACTTTTGTCATGATGTCTATATGCATGTTCAGCTACACTGTTCCTACGACCATAACATAGTTTCTGAATGCAGTTGTTTTCAGAGTCTTCTATTTTGATCTCATGTGTCTACATGTGGCTAACTTTACTGTTAGTATATACACTAGTATGAGATAATAGTATAGTATTAAGCTGTCAATCAAAATCCCATGTTTTCAGCTGACATCTCACTGAGTGTTCACCCCATGGAGTGTTTATGTGTTCTTTTCAAGTACAGTTCAGCTGCATAGAATGATAAGTTGCCCTTGATAGGGTGCCCTTTGATAAGTTGCCCTTGATAGGGTGCCCTTTGATAAGTTGCCCTTGATAGGGTGCCCTTTGATAAGTTGCCCTTGATAGGGTGCCCTTTGATAAGTTGCCCTTGATAGGGTGCCCTTTGATAAGTTGCCCTTGATAGGGTGCCCTTTGATAAGTTGCCCTTGATAGGGAGCCCTTTGATAAGTTGCCCTTGATAGGGTGCCCTTTGATAAGTTGCCCTTGATAGGGAGCCCTTTGATAAGTTGCCCTTGATAGGGAGCCCTTTGATAAGTTGCCCTTGATAGGGTGCCCTTTGGTAAGTTGCCCTTGATAGGGTGCCCTTTGATAAGTTGCCCTTGATAGGGTGCCCTTTGATAAGTTGCCCTTGATAGGAGCCCTTTGATAAGTTGCCCTTGATAGGGTGCCCTTTGATAAGTTGCCCTTGATAGGGTGCCCTTTGATAAGTTGCCCTTGATAGGGTGCCCTTTGATAAGTTGCCCTTGATAGGGTGCCCTTTGATAAGTTACCCTTGATAGGGTGCCCTTTTGGATGCAACCTAAAAGCAAATTGGTCTTAGGCCTCCCAAAATGATTTTATGTTAGGGAGATATTGTCAGTGCCAGAGCAGTATTCAGCAGAGCTACTTTTAATAAAATGTCCCTGGAATAACTTCCTCCGGCAGCTATAGCCTCGTTTCATCCTCTGAACTGATCTTCAGAAAAAAAGTTTTGCCCTGTGAGAGTAATAAATTATCCCTCTCGTCCTCTTTTAGTTTTCGTTGCCACCTGCGCCATCTAACACTCCATCCCAAATGGCACCCTATTCTCTTTATAGTGCACTACTTTCAACCAGCACAATAAGGCTCTGGTCAAATATACTTCACTATAAAACTGTAGGGAATAGGTTTCCATTTGGGATGCATCCTAACACTGTGCATTCCTTGCATCTTGAGGTGGATTGTGGTTGGAAATAACATGACACAGTGTTCTGCTGTAGCACCACAGTGCTGTGCTGCCCAAGGTCTGTTCAATGACTACTGTCTAGTATGCATGCTGTGTCCAGATTGTGTGGTAAAGGCCTGACTGTCTCTGGACGAGTATCACTCTTCTATGGGTGATGACTTACCTTTTATGCATTCACGTCAGCCTATATGTCTACAGTGTTTATATACTGGCAGAAGAGGGTTTATTTCTGGCATTGGAGTTAACAATAAACATATCATCAGTTTTGGAGAAGGGACATGAAACATTCATTGGTTTCAGGTTTCATGTTTGATGAACATGTGTTGGTATGTAAGATCGTAAACACTTAAAGGGGCAATCTGCAGTTGCAAGAAAAAGGCATCCACCCACCACTGTTTTGGTAAACAGCTGAAGGATGAAGCTAGACAAACATTGAGGACTTTCAGCTTTTCATGCTTGACAAGAAACCGTAGCCATAAAAACATCATAAATACTGTAGGCGTTCTTCAGTAATCCCTACAGTCTCCCTCTTTATACGCTCTCAGAAAAAAGAGTTCCAAAAGAGGTCTTCGGCTGTCCCCATAGGAGAACCCTTTTTGGTTCCAGGTAGAACTATTTTGCGTACATTGAACCCAAAAGGGTTCTACCTGGAACCAAAAAGGGTTTTTCAAAGAGATCTTCTATGGGGACAGCCGGGAAAAAAAACATTTAAGTTCTAGATATAGCACTTTTTGTGCATTGTTCGAATGCAGTCAGTCCCTGTGGATCACTTTCATGATGTGCAATCTTTAAGCAACAAACACAAACATAATACATTATTCAAGCCTTAAAGCATTTCTAACCTGTGGTGAACACCACCACATTTAACCCCAGGATAATTGCACCAAACTATAATATTAAAAGTGCTTAGCTCATTAGGGAGCACAGCTAGGCGTATTTTTCTTTCGTTTGGCTTGCTATGGAAACTAAATAGAATGCTTTAACCACTCTCTCTACTTCACTCATTCTCTCTCTCTCTCTCTCTCTCTCTCACTCACTCTCTCGATCTTTCTCTCGCTATCTCTCTCTCTACTCTTTCCTTCTTTGGTGGGACCGAGTGCACTACCTGAGCACTTACCTCTCCAACAGAAGTGCAGTGTGTTGTGTATAAACATCAATACGAGTGGGGAGTGATGATGTTCATTCTAAGACACTGACCTAATGGTTGGTAAGTAAAGTAAGTAAGGGATGTCTGTCTCCTTCCAGATAGCAGAATTGGATCGGCCAGTCTGATCTGTAGGCCTACTGACTGTTGGGAAAGGGATAACTGCCGGGACAGCCCAGAGAAACTCCTAACTAAGGCATATGCCTAGATGATGCATGAAACCCCCTGAACCTGGTCCTTAGAGCAGGATAGAGCTTGGAAGTGAAGAAAACCAATTATGATTTGCTGGGTTTCCTCATTTGTATGCTGTTTTGCATGGTGGCCCTGTGTAAAGTCACTGAACCCTCATTAAATTTTCATACAAATGTACCTCAACTAAACATTTTACCATCTACTTTTAAACGTTTTATAAATTCATAGACCATGGACTTACGGATGTATATTTTTATATTTTGTTCTACTGACTCTATGCACAATCACAGGACTCTACACACACACTCTCTCTCTTTCTCTCTCTCTCACACACACACACGCACACACACACGCACATACATTCTACAGACACTCACATACAATCATCATATACGCTGTCGCTACTCTGTTTATCATATATTCTGATGCCTAGTCACCTTACCCATATACAAATATACCTCTACCACTCCAGTATCCCTGCACATTGTAAATATGGTAATAGAACTGACCCTGTATGTAGCTTACTTACCTTCTCGTGTTCATCATATTTCGATTTCCCGTGAGTTTTTGTTCTACTTTAATTTATTTTATAGTGTAATATTTGTACTACTGATATTAATGACTGCATTGTTGGGAAAAAGCTATCAAGAAAGCATAGACATTTCTCTATTTTGGTTAGGCCAGGGTGTGACTAGGGTGGGCATTCTATGTTCATTTTCTATGTTTTGGATTTATTTTTTGTTTGGCCGGGTGTGGTTCTCAATCAGAGGCAGCTGTCTATCGTTGTCTCTGATTGAGAACCATACTTAGGTAGCCTTTTCCCACACCTAGGTTTTGTGGTTTTTGTGTCTGCACCAGACAGAACTGTTTCGGTTTCGGTCATTCTCTTTGTTTTGTTATTCAGTGTTCAGTTCAAATAAACACGTAACACGCCGCACCTTGGTCCTCACCTTCTTCCACCTACAGCTGTTACACATCTTGAAACTTGATCATACCCTGAGTGTTATCAAGATAGAAGAGAATAATAGAGATGCTACAAATTCAAATCTATGTTATGTATGCAATTCTCTGTCTGTAAAACACTAAAACAGATGGTGAAGTCCCCTCTATAGGACAGTTTTATGATGATTCTCTATTGTGTTGAAAAGCACATTGAACTAGAACACTGATCTAGTTTCTGTTCCAAACATTTATCTGCAGACCAGAAGAAAATATTAACTAATTTATTCACGTGTATAGGAAGTAATAGCAGAGAGAAAACGATCTTCAAGAAGTACTTTCTTCCCCCTCTGGTAATAAGAGCTTATGTGATTATATTTATGAAGATACAGGAAAACAATTCTAAAAGATAACAACAACCTTCTCTTGAAGAATTACCAAGAGAAATCTATCAGCCTTGACTGTGAGCTGGAAAGGACTCGGGGCATTGTTTTTTTCTCTTCCCAGTATTGATTTTTAGCCAGGTAATCGTGGCCTTGTTACAGTAGTTATCTGTGAGTGACACCTTGTTCAGAGGAGAAGGGAGACAGGGATGAGTAGGATCAATGATGAAGAAAGAAAGATGAGACTTTGGATATTGTTATTGTGCAAAAAACAAACAACTACACACACACACACACACACACACACACACACACACACACACACACACACACACACACACACACACACACACACACACACTGACAATTCAGATGCACACTGTGCAAGCTAATTAGCCTTTCCTCTGGTACTCTCTGTAGGGCTGTGAAGAATATTTCCCCCTCTGTAATTTGTATATTTTTTATATGGAATGTTGTCAGATCTTCAACACAAACCTAATATTAGATAAGGGGAACCTGAACAAATACAGCAATTATTTGCTTATGTCATTTATTTCATAAAGAAAGTTATGCAACACTAAACGCCCCTGTGTGAAAAAGTAATTGCCCCCTTACTCGATAACTGGTTAAGAACAAATTCTTATTTACAATGACGCCTACCCCAGCCAAATCCTAACCCAGATGATGCTAGGCCAATTGTGCACCTCCCTATGGGACTCCCAATCACCGCCGGTTGTGATACAGCCTTGAATCAAACCAGGGTCTGTAGTGACACCTCTAGCACTGAGATGCAGTGCCTTAGACCGCTGCGCCACTAGCTACAATGACTCCAAAGCTTCCTGTAGTTGATGATCAGTCTCTCACGTCTCTGTGGAGGAATTCTGGCCCACTCTTCCATGTAGAACTGCTTTAGTTCAGCAATATTTGTGGCTTTTCAAGTATGAACTGCTTGTTTCAAGTCCTGCCACAACATCTCAATTGGGATTAGGTTTGGACTAAGTCATTCCAAAATGTTTAATATATTAATTTGAACCATTTTCATGTAGACTTGATTGTGTGCTGTGGATCATTGTCTTGCTGCATCACCCAGCTAGCTGCACGTCAGCTTCAGCTCACAGATGGATGGCCTGACATTGACCTGTAGAATTCTCTGATACAGAGCAGAATTCATGGTTCCTTCTATTAAGGCAAGTCGTCCAGGTCATGAGGCAGCAAAGCATCCCCAAACTATCGCACTACCACCACCACCACCTAGCTTGACCGTTGGTATGACATTCTTACTGTGAAATGCAGTGTTTTTTTCCCCCAGGCATAATGTGACCCATGTCGTCCATAAAGTTATATTCTCGACTCATCTGTCCATAGAACATTCTTCAAAGAGTCTTGATGATCATCCAGCTGCCTCCAGGTGCTTTTATGGCAAATTTGAGTCAACTTTTTGGACGAGATGGGTCCTAGTATGTCTGGCGAAAACCAAACTATCTCCCTCCTCTCTCCAGTCTTCATTTTCTCTCTTTCTCTGGCTCTCTATTCCCCCCCTCCCCCTCTCTCCTTTCCCTCACCCTCTTTCTATCTACCTCCCCAGTCTCTCCATCTCACCTTGAAACAAAGGGGCAGGGGTTCACAGGTGTGATAACTTATGAATCCTCTCCTCCCTGTCATCCCCCTCTCCTCTAGATCCCTGTCACAGAGATGTCAATGCACCTGTCATTTTCCACCCATCAGATTTCATTAGGTACTCGAGTCTCTGGACACCTCACAGCAGTGCACACACACATACACACTCTCTCTCTCACACACACACACACACACACACACACACACACACACACACACACACACACACACACACACACACACACACACACACACACACACACACACACACACACACACACACACACACACACACACACACACACACACACACACACACACACACACACAGTAGGGAAGGCAGCAGGTGGCCAGGGAGACATCCACACTGTGTCCCAAATAGCAAACTATTCCCTATATAGTGGACTACTTTCGACCAGGTGCCATTTAGGATACAACCAAAGCATTTCGCTGGGCCATCTGACCAGATTATTCCATCATCGACAAACTATACCCTATGTTCATTCCTTTAACCTGTTTGCTCGGTAACTATGTCACAACCCAATTACATATTAGAATTATCCACATCGGTAGCCAAGGGAGTCTCAATTCCTTGTTTCCAACTGAATGTCATGTTTTTCTAAGGGAAGCGGACAATATCAGACCCTGCTAAAGTAAATTACTATTACCTACATGTAGGTAAAGTACACTGATAAAAAAAATGAAGGTTCTTAAATGGTTCTTCCTAAACTCATAAGGTTCCTTGGAGAACTCTTGCCCAATAAATAACCTTTGAGTTAAGTGTGGGGTTCTTAACGTGGCATTTACGGTTCATCAGAATTCTAAAAGGATCTTGAACTGTATGGAAGCCTAAAAATGTGTCCCTTTTATAGACGCTTTGGTTGTTCAGCAACAAAACTGATATGCACAACAATGGGGCCAAACAGACAGGATTGGCTTACATGTAAACTATTTTTGACAACAATTCAACTATATTTCTTCTCCAATGTTTATTGAAAACATAAATACATTTGCGCAAATGAGCAGTTTTTGTTTCTCAAACATATTGTTGCAATTGTTTGTTAGCTAGCTAGCGAAATTTAGCCATATTAGCATAGACATGACATCAGTCAAAACACAACATGGTATCAAGAAGAAGATAAAATCAGCTGAAACGAGCCATCTACACTGAAAAAACAAAGGTTCTTAAGTGGTTCCTCAGCTTTTAAAATGTTCCTTGGAGAAACCTTGCCTGATAAACAGTAAAGTGTGGGCTTCTTGACGTGGCATCTATGGTTCTTCAGAAATCTAAAAGGTTCTTGACATGTATGGCAGCCAATCTGAATCCAGGTTACAGGTTAATTACTTTTTAAGCCAGTGTAATGTGACTTGCAGGGCCGATATGAGCTTTAAACTATGAGTTTCAAATCAAATCAAATCAAACTTTATTTGTCACATGCTGAATAGCGTAAGTGTAGACTTTACAGTGAAATGCTTACTTACAAGCCCTTAACCAACAGTGCAGTTTAAGAAGAAGAAAATATTTACCAAGTAGACTAAAATAAAAAGTTATAATAAAAAGTAACACAACAAGAATAACAATATTGAGGCTATATACAGGGGGCACTAGTACCGAGTCAGTGTGCAGGGGTACAGGCTAGTTGAGGTAATGTGTACATGTACATGGGGGCGAAGTGAATATGCATAGGTAACAAACAAACAGGTCAATGTAAATTGTCCGGTGGTGATTTTATGAATTGTTCAGCAGTCTTATGGCTTGGAGGTAGAAGCTGTTGAGGAGCTCCGGTACTTGGCGCTCCGGTACCGCTTGCCGTGCGGTAGCAGAGAAAACAGTCTATAACTTGGGTGACTGGAGTCTCTGACAATTTTATGGGCTTTCCTCTGACACCGCCTATTATATAGGTCCTGAATGGCAGGAAGCTTGGCTCCAGTGATCTACTGGGCCGTTCGTACTACCACCTGTAGCTCCTTACGGTCAGATGCCGAGCAGTTGCCATACCAGGCAGTGATGCAACCGGTCAGGATGCTCTCGATGGTGCAGCTATAGAACCTTTTGAGGATCTGGGGACCCATGACAAATGTCTCCTGAGGAGGAAAAGGTTTTGTCATGTCCTCTTCACAACTGTCTTGGTATGTTTGGATGATAGTTTGTTGGTGATGTGGACACCAAGTACCTTGAAACTCTCAACCTGCTCCACTACAGCCCCTTCGATGTTAATGGGGGCCTGTTCAGCCCACCTTTTCCTGTAGTCCATGATCAGCTCCTTTGTCTTGCTCACATTGAGCAAGAGGTTGTTGTCCTGGCACCACACAGCCAGTTCTCTGACCTCCTCCCTATAGGCCATCTAATCATTGTCGGTGGTCAGACCTACTACCGTTGTGTCGTCAGCAAACTTAATGATGGTGTTGGAGTCGTGTTCGGCCACAAGGTCGTGGGTGAACAGGGAATACAGCAGGGGACTAAGTACACACCCCTGAGGGGCCCCAGCGTTAAGGATCAGCATGGCAGACGGGTTGTTGCCTACTCTTACCACCTGGGAGCAGCATGTCAAGAAGTCGAGGAACCAGTTGCAGAGGGAGGTGTTTTGTCCCAGAGTCCTTAGCATAGTGATGAGCTTCATGGACACTATGTTGATGAACGCTGAGCTGTAGTCAATGAACAGCATTCTCACATACAGTTGAAGTCGGAAGTTTACATACACTTAGGTTGGAGTCATTAAAATAATTTTTTCAACCACTCCACAATTTTCTTGTTAAAAAACTATAGTTTTGGCAAGTCGGTTAGGACATCTACTTCGCTACTGACACAAGTAATTTTTCCAACAATTGTTTACAGACAGATTATTTAACTTAGAATTCACTGTATCACAATTCCAGTGGGACAGAAGTTTACATCCACTAAGATGACTGTGCCTTTAAACAGCTTGGAAAATTCCAGAAAATTATGTCATGGCTTTAGAAGCTTCTGATAGGCTAAGTGACATAAGTGGAGGTGTACCTGTGGATGTATTTCAAGGCCTAACTTCGAACTCAGTGCATCTTTGCTTGACATCATGGGAAAATCAAAAGAAATCAGCCAAAACCTCAGAAAATAATTGTAGACCTTCAGGTCAGGTTCATTTTTGGGAGCAATTTCCAAACGTCTGAAGGTACCACGTTCATCTATACAAACAATAAAACGCAAGTATAAACACCATGGGACCACGCAGCTATCAAACCGCTCAGGAAGGAGATGCGTTCTGTATCCTAGAGATGAACATACTTTGGTGCGAAAGGTGCAAATCAATCCCAGAACAACAGCAAAGGACATTGTGAAGATGCTGGAGGAAACATGTACAAAGTATCTATATCCACAGTAAAACGAGTCGTATATCGAGAAAAACCTGAAAGGCCCTCAGCAAAGAAGATGTCACTGCTCCAAAAACCACCATAAAAAAAGCCAGACTATGGTTTGCAACTGCATATGGGGACAAATGTTTGATTTGATTGGATTTGATTTGTATTTGATTTGAAGATCGTACTTTTTGGAGAAATGTCCTCCGGTCTGATGAAACAAAAACAAAACTGTTTGGCCATAATGACCATAGTTATGTTTGGAGGAAAAGAGGGAGGCTTGCAAGCCGAAGAACACCATCTCAACCGTGTAGCACGGGGGTGGAAGCATCATGTTGTCTGGGTGCTTTGCTGCAGGAGGGACTGGTGCACTTCACAGAATAGATGGCATCATGAGGTAGGAAAATTACGTGGATATATTGAAGCAACATCTCAAGACATCAATCAGGAAGTTAAAGCTTGGTCGCAAATGGGTCTTCCAAATAGACAATGACCCCTAGCATACTTCCAAAGTTGTGGCAAAATGGCTTAAGGACAACAAAGTCAAGGTATTGGAGTGGCCATCACAAAGCCCTGACCTCAATCCTATAGAAAATGTGTGGGCACAACTGAAAAAGTGTGTGCGAACAAGGAGGCCTACAAACCTGACTCAGTTACACCAGCTCTATCAAGAGGAATGTGCCAAAATTGACCCAACTTATTGTTGGAAGCTTGTGGAAGGCTACCCGAAACATTTGACCAAAGGTAAACAATTTAAAGGCAATGCTACCAAATATTAATTGAGTGTATGTAAACTTCTGACACACTGGGAATGTGATGAAAGAAATAAAATAAGTCATTCTCTCTGCTATTATACTGATATTTCACATTTTTAAAATAAAGTTAACTGACCTAAGACAGGGAATTTTTACTAGGATTAAATGTCAGGAATTGTTAAAACTGAGTTTACATGTATTTGGCTACGGTGTATGTAAACTTCCGACTTCAACTGTAGGTGTTCCTTTTGTCCGGGTGAGAAAGGGCTGTTTAAGCCACTGTATTAGGGTAAATCTAGACCCTCAAATGAAGGCCTAATGAAATGTGTGTTGTCCGTATTTAATTTGAACGACAACATATTCACTTAGGATATCACTTGTTGAGAGCCACAGGACTGAAAGTGTATGAATGGCACCTTGGGAATTCACTCAAAAAAAGCAACCTGTGAAATATGCAAATAATGCTTAAAACCCTACAGCAACGCTAATCCGTTCCCGTCCAGGAGTGCCGAAACATCTCTGGCCTTGGATTTTTCTTGGTTCTTCAAAGAACCATCCCATTTATGGTTCTTCAGAGACTGTAAAACGTATTCCCTATGGCATCTCTCTCAATAACCTTATTAGGTTCCTCAACCCTGTGTAGCCCTTCAATGTTTCTTTGCAGTTCAGAAAAGGGTTTCTTTACTCTTTTAATGATTTATTAAAAGGTTGGGGTGTGGTTTGTGCTCAGCTCTTCTTGTGCTCTTTTTTCACCGTGAGTGAAAGTGTCTTTCCAGTTGATCTAATCTGTCATTTTATGTTAAATATGAGCGTACCCAGAGATAGTTTCTTGTGAATAACTGATGTATGACCTTATGTCAACAGTTAATTAAATTGGTGGTTCTCAATTCTCTCCCCAGGGAGTCCCAGCTATTCCAGAACTACCACACCTAATTAAACTTGTCAATTAAATGAAATTAAAATGTATGATTTTTTAAATGTATCTACAAATAACCTTTGAGATTAACAAACATTCTCCGTAAAGGTTCTATAAAAAACAGTTGTAACCATAGCGGAACCTTTTTTTGGAACTATATAGAACCTTTTGTTAATAGTTATTTATAGAGCCTTATGAAAGGGTTCTTTATTGCACCATAATGTGTCCATTTAGAACCTTATGAGCATGGTTCTTTATTGACCCTTCAAAAAAAGTGTCTATATAGCACCAAAAAAGGGATCCACTATGGTTTGAAGCCTAAGAACCCTTATTTGGCACTATTTAGAACAATTTATTTTGTGTGTGTACTAAGTTACCCCCTGCTATCTAACACCATTCAGAATGAGCATCATCAAACGCAGTGTCCTGAACACCCAGCATAGCCTCCCTGCCCTTAGCCTTTCATCTAGAACCCTTTGATAGCTTTTTACCCTTATCATTCATCAGCTTAACATGCTGCTATTTGACATCATCCACACTCAACAACTGGCTTGGATAGAAGGAATACATGGAAATGTTATGATTTGAGGCAAGTGTCATGCTTAGTAGGTGGCAATGGCATTTCAAGATTAATGTACTGTAAAAGTCAACATGTTAATATCTACAAAATAAACAGGCTTGCAAAATAAATGATTTGAGGAAAATGCCTTTTGCTCCAAAAGGTTTCTGTCTAAAAATATAAAATCAGTGTGATGCTTATTTTATGCTTTGGAAGCCTTTCATATAAAATAACTGACCTGCACGCTTGTCAAAAAACTAAATGTGTACTTCTCCAAGGTCTTTTGTGATCATCATTGACTGGCAGGTCTGTGAAAACAATCTCTTTATCAATGTGGAATATAGTACATGTTTTTTATGTCCTTTTCCTCAGTTAACTTAAAAAACACAGAAACAAGCAAACAGTATGTTTGACTGTAAACTTACATTTTTGTAGATATAAATTCTGATGCATAATCTGAGAAAACGTTATTGTGTACTCTTTCTGTAATACGCGTAGCAGAAGCTCTGTTGATCTGCACTGTTGCAGTAAAAAAAATGACATTGTTGCGATGCTAAAATCTGTCGGTAAACAATGCCTTAAAATAACCTGGCAATGTACCAAAGCACAGGACAATAACAACAGAAACAACAACAGAAAGATGACGTATAGAGTATGTGGGCAGAAAGTCATTAGTGATGTTATTAATCAACTCTACAGCATGAGCGTGTTTGTATTCAACCACCAAATTCATTTAGTACCACTCCAGTGGTTTGTTGTGTAAGTTATTACATCATGACAGTGTAATGCAGAGGCTAAATCAAAACAGATGCTGGATGCTCTGTGCCCTTTACTGCACGTGTGGGACTTACACTGTATCATACCATAAACATCTTCTGGAAAATATAGATGAGAAAAGCACACAAGTAGCATGAATCTGCTTTAAACACTTGTTTGTTTGTTATCGCAGCTCCTATGATGTCGGCTGATGTTTGACCCTACCAGCAGGTCAGTATGGAGCTCTGTGTAATTTACAGTGGAGCTGTGTGTGTGTGTGTGTGTGTGTGTGTGTGTGTGTGTGTGTGTGTGTGTGTGTGTGTGTGTGTGTGTGTGTGTGTGTGTGTGTGTGTGTGTGTGTGTGTGTGTGTGTGTGTGTGTGTGTGTGTGTGTGTGCGTGCGTGGTTATGTGTGTGTATGTGTGCGTGCGTGCATATTCGTGCGCATGTGTGTCTTTGTGTGTATGTGCACTTGTGTGCGAGTGTGTCTGACAGCCAGTTCAGAGTCGTAACTCTCCCAACAGGAGGGGAGTGAGATAAAGAGAGAGGCAAAGAGAGAGGCCAGTGTTAATATACTGAGCAGTAGCAGCAGCAGACCCTGAAAGTTGGGCCCTAGACTAACTGAATGTTCCGGACATTGAGTGGGGGACAGAAAATCCACAATATGTGTCTGGGGTGTCTGAAAATTGAAAAGCAGTAGCTCGTATGAATAAAGTGTACTGCAGACAGTAAATTATTTAGATTGGACTGTCTGCAGTACAATTCATTCACACCTGCTACTGCTTTTAAATTTTCAGACAAAGTAGGGGTTAGGGTAAAGGAAAGATACTCTAGGGACTCTATTTCCGGCTGGCGCTAAGGCGACACTTGTGTCAAACGCACATTAGTTGGTAATTTCGGCATGTCAAATCTGGTGCTCTGGCATTTTTTCTACCCCTTGCGCCAGGTTTGGCAATTTACCTGTCGAACATCAACTCACTTACGCTGAGGTTGGAGGGGTGGAAACATTTGAGGTGTTGTCCTTAAAAACTAGTGTAAAAGTGACAATTTCATTCAGGGAAAATAGGGAGATTTAAGACTCACGAAAAGCAGATCTTAGTACGGTTGGTTAGGGCATGGATTTTGACAGCGGAAACGCCGCCCATACAGCCATGACGCACAGTGCACATATGCACATGGAACAAGAGGGATATCCTTTTCATGCTAGTGAACCTTATATTTCATTTGATTCAAAACGAAGCATAGCCTACCCTCCCCTCAATGAAGCATTGTGTTTTTGTCCTGTACAATGCATTCATTCGCCAATTAGCCAAGAATATAAATAAAGGGTTTGGCTCGTCAGACCTCTTTGAAATAACTCTTAATCGCCTAAGCTTTATTAAAAGATCAAGTTTGGGTGCAGCAAAACAGTGAGTGTAAAAGCCCCTCCATATAGGCTATGTCTATATGCCCATCAGCCCTTCCATATAGGCTATGTCTATATACCCATCAGCCCTTCCATATAGGCTATGTCTATATACCCATCAGCCCCTCCATATAGGCTATGTCTATATGCCCATCAGCCCCTCCATATAGGCTATGTCTATATGCCCATCAGCCCTTCCATATAGGCTATGTCTATATGCCCATCAGCCCTTCCATATAGGCTATGTCTATATGCCCATCAGCCCCTCCATATAGGCTATGTCTATATGCCCATCAGCCCTTCCATATAGGCTATGTCTATATGCCCATCAGCCCCTCCATATAGGCTATGTCTATATGCCCATCAGCCCCTCCATATAGGCTATGTCTATATGCCCATCAGCCCCTCCATATAGGCTATGTCTATATGCCCATCAGCCCTTCCATATAGGCTATGTCTATATGCCCATCAGCCCTTCCATATAGGCTATGTCTATATGCCCATCAGCCCCTCCATATAGGCTATGTCTATATGCCCATCAGCCCCTCCATATAGGCTATGTCTATATGCCCATCAGCCCCTCCATATAGGCTATGTCTATATGCCCATCAGCCCTTCCATATAGGCTATGTCTATATGCCCATCAGCCCCTCCATATAGGCTATGTCTATATACCCATCAGCCCCTCCATATAGGCTATGTCTATATGCCGATCAGCCCCTCCATATAGGCTATGTCTATATGCCCATCAGCCCTTCCATATAGGCTATGTCTATACACCCATCAGCCCCTCCATATAGGCTATGTCTATACGCCCATCAGCCCCTCCATATAGGCTATGTCTATACGCCCATCAGCCCCTCCATATAGGCTATGTCTATACGCCCATCAGCCCCTCCATATAGGCTATGTCTATATGCCCATCAGCCCCTCCATATAGGCTATGTCTATATGCCCATCAGCCCCTCCATATAGGCTATGTCTATATGCCCATCAGCCCCTCCATATAGGCTATGTCTATATGCCCATCAGCCCCTCCATATAGGCTATGTCTATATGCCCATCAGCCCCTCCATATAGGCTATGTCTATATGCCCATCAGCCCCTCCATATAGGCTATGTCTATATGCCCATCAGCCCCTCCATATAGGCTATGTCTATATGCCCATCAGCCCCTCCATATAGGCTATGTCTATATGCCCATCAGCCCCTCCATATAGGCTATGTCTATATGCCCATCAGCCCCTCCATATAGGCTATGTCTATATGCCCATCAGCCCCTCCATATAGGCTATGTCTATATGCCCATCAGCCCCTCCATATAGGCTATGTCTATATGCCCATCAGCCCCTCCATATAGGCTATGTCTATATGCCCATCAGCCCCTCCATATAGGCTATGTCTATATACCCATCAGCCCCTCCATATAGGCTATGTCTATATACCCATCAGCCCCTCCATATAGGCTATGTCTATATGCCCATCAGCCCCTCCATATAGGCTATGTCTATATACCCATCAGCCCCTCCATATAGGCTATGTCTATATGCCCATCAGCCCCTCCATATAGGCTATGTCTATATACCCATCAGCCCCTCCATATAGGCTATGTCTATATGCCCATCAGCCCCTCCATATAGGCTATGTCTATATGCCCATCAGCCCTTCCATATAGGCTATGTCTATATACCCATCAGCCCCTCCATATAGGCTATGTCTATATGCCCATCAGCCCCTCCATATAGGCTATGTCTATATGCCCATCAGCCCCTCCATATAGGCTATGTCTATATGCCCATCAGCCCCTCCATATAGGCTATGTCTATATGCCCATCAGCCCCTCCATATAGGCTATGTCTATATGCCGATCAGCCCCTCCATATAGGCTATGTCTATATACCCATCAGCCCCTCCATATAGGCTATGTCTATATACCCATCAGCCACTCCATATAGGCTATGTCTATATGCCCATCAGCCCCTCCATATAGGCTATGTCTATATGCCCATCAGCCCCTCCATATAGGCTATGTCTATATGCCCATCAGCCCCTCCATATAGGCTATGTCTATATGCCCATCAGCCCCTCCATATAGGCTATGTCTATATACCCATCAGCCCCTCCATATAGGCTATGTCTATATGCCCATCAGCCCCTCCATATAGGCTATGTCTATATACCCATCAGCCCCTCCATATAGGCTATGTCTATATACCCATCAGCCCCTCCATATAGGCTATGTCTATATGCCCATCAGCCCCTCCATATAGGCTATGTCTATATGCCCATCAGCCCCTCCATATAGGCTATGTCTATATACCCATCAGCCCCTCCATATAGGCTATGTCTATATGCCCATCAGCCCCTCCATATAGGCTATGTCTATATGCCCATCAGCCCCTCCATATAGGCTATGTCTATATACCCATCATGGAACGAGAGATGAGATGATGCCGGTGACCCTGTTACTTAGAAACATTTAAGTTATTAAACATATTCAAATGATTCAGTCCTATAATGCCATGTCAACGATGGAGAGGCTTGTATCTTGCTTATTGCGAATGTGCCTCACACACAACACATTACATTTAAATGTTGTATTTATAACTGTATGCTATCCAATTGGATACTCAGGATTTGATGTATTTCCCCTGTATTTCCCCATGAACTAGTGGATACCATTTTTATGTCTCTTCGTGCAATTTCACGGAAGCGTTAGCGCAATTGTTAACTAGTGTTAGCACAATGACTGGAAGTCTATGGAAACTGTTCGCATGCATTTAAGTATGGTAGACTTCCAGGTATTATGCTAATGCTAGTTAAACTACCTCTAGCAAAACAACCTCTAGCTTCCTTCATTCTGGATGCAGAGACACAATTGCTATCCACGAGTTCATCTGACTCTGGGGAAGTAGATAAAGGGATTCATGTCAAAAATTCCAAAGTATCCCTTTAATAAATGGTATCAATATACAATGGACGAGGATGAGAATATTCTGTGCCCCCAGACGAATTGGAATAGATGATAATTCAAAGAATATCAATAACACACAACTTGAGACAACTGCATACAGCACTAAGCCATGACCAATGTTGATTTGCCAGTGAATGGTCAACCCCTCATCACACCTACAACTTATTTATTCACCAAAACTCTTCCCTTTCACGCCACCGACAGGTATTGCTCCCATAATTCCTTCTGTGAATATAGCAAACATATTTCCGACACATCCCCAGACCTACCACCAGCACTAATATTTATCATTGCTTTAAGTTTGTTAAAATAGAGCCCTTGGGCTTGGTGTCATCTTAAAGAGCGGGATGTCACTGGGGTCACTCACTTTGCTGCTGGCCATTGTGTCTGCAATGTGTCTGCATTGTAAAATGGGAGAAACAGAACAAGAAAGAAGATATTGGCACTTCAATTCAGATTAATCAGAACGAAGGACTCAGAAAGAAAATATTAAATATTTATGTGTATGAGGCTTTGTTTCACTTACTACAAAAAAACTGTCCCTGTCATCAATCTTTGTTATGTCTCCAAGGAGTAGAGGTCTACGTCCCAAAGGCCACACCATTCCCTATACAGTGCACTTCCTTTGACCAGGGCTCATAGGGCTCACTCTGATCAGAACTTAGAAGTAATGCACTATATAGGGAATAGGGTGCCCTTTGGAATGCATTCAAGGACTGCTCAGCTCTCTTTCACTCTGGAGAGAGAGGAGCTAAAGCAGATTGATTTCTATCTGGAATCAGTCACAGAAGTAGAAATCGATGACAAGTGTTTGTCATCCAAAAGATGAAGACAAAATAATGGTTTCATTCTGAACCAGGCCAGACCAAGAGAGAGAACAGTTGGTGAGCACTGTCTGAGATTGTCAGTGTCTCTTCGTGTTCACTTACCTGGATTTCCTCCATGGCTGTTGTCAAAAAAGGACTCATTTTGAAACCTGATTTTGAGGAAGTTAAACTCTACTCAGTTATTTCAGACACTCATATTGTTTCATTTTATAATAAGACATTATGAAGTCTCAGACATGCTTATAACAAGTTATAAAGTATTGTTAATAAGTTATACTTTCACAGTTCAAGTAAAGTGTTACTGATTATTTCACTATATAATAGCGATGTCAAGCATGGAGCAAACTGTTCGGCAGAAAATAGTTTGTGAAGTTGAAAATGAATGGAAATTATAATTAAAATTGTCAATCTATTATTTGCAATGTTAAATGATCACTATTCCTGATTAAATTCAAAGCAATGAATAATGCTGATAACTTCATACTTATTATGACAGACAAATGCCTTCAAGTTCAATGATGATAATTGTGTTAAGCAGGAAAAATGCATGTAAAAGAAATTAGGATAAAAGCCTCTAAAAAATTCACTTCCATGGAAACATTGTCTTCTAACTAACCGAACCATGGTTATTTCTCTAAAGGGACACATTTCTGTCCTCCTTCCTTTGGTGTGTATGACCTTCACACTTCCTGTTCTGTTACACACACACAGAGAGACATAGAAAGACAGAGAGAGACAGAGAGAGAGACAGAGAGAGAGAGAGAGAGAGAGACAGAGAGAGAGAGAGAGAGAGAGAGAGAGAGAGATGGCTCCAGCTGTTGCAGCCATGCAGGTATATCTGAGACTGTTATCACTGCTGACAGATAGGGTAGCCAGGGTGTGTTTGTGTGTGCGTGTGTGTGTGAGAGTCTCATTCTCCCTAGTGGCAAGGCACTGAGACTGAGCTAAATGCAGTAGACAGGGGTGAACCAGTTTGACACCATCTCTCACCTGGTGGGACTGGGCTGTCTGGGAACAGAGAGGCCAGGGACACAGAGGCTAGTAAAGGAGGCAGATGCTAGTGGGGAGACAGGGGCTAGTAGGGAAACAGAGGTTAGTAGGGAGGCAGAGGTTAGTAGGGAGACAGAGGTTAGTAGGGAGACAGAGGTTAGTAGGGAGACAGAGGTTAGTGGGGAGACAGGGGCTAGTAGGGAAACAGAGGTTAGTAGGGAGACAGAGGTTAGTAGGGAGACAGAGGTTAGTGGGGAGACAGGGGCTAGTAGGGAAACAGAGGTTAGTAGGGAGACAGAGGTTAGTGGGGAGACAGAGGTTAGTGGGGAGACAGGGGCTAGTAGGGAGACAGAGGTTAGTAGGGAGACAGAGGTTAGTGGGGAGACAGGGGCTAGTAGGAAACAGAGGTTAGTAGGGAGACAGAGGTTAGTAGGGAGACAGAGGTTAGTGGGGAGACAGGGGCTAGTAGGGAAACAGAGGTTAGTAGGGAGACAGAGGTTAGTGGGGAGACAGAGGTTAGTGGGGAGACAGGGGCTAGTAGGGAGACAGAGGTTAGTAGGGAGACAGAGGTTAGTGGGGAGACAGAGGTTAGTGGGGAGACAGGGGCTAGTAGGGAGACAGAGGTTAGTAGGGAGACAGAGGTTAGTAGGGAGACAGAGGTTAGTAGGGAGACAGAGGTTAGTAGGGAGACAGAGGTTAGTAGGGAGACAGAGGTTAGTGGGGAGACAGAGGTTAGTGGGGAGACAGAGGTTAGTAGGGAGACAGAGGTTAGTAGGGAGACAGAGGTTAGTAGGGAGACAGAGGTTAGTAGGGAGACAGAGGTTAGTGGGGAGACAGAGGTTAGTAGGGAGACAGAGGTTAGTAGGGAGACAGAGGTTAGTAGGGAGACAGAGGTTAGTAGGGAGACAGAGGTTAGTAGGGAGACAGAGGTTAGTAGGGAGACAGAGGTTAGTAGGGAGACAGAGGTTAGTGGGGAGACAGAGGTTAGTAGGGAGACAGAGGTTAGTAGGGAGACAGAGGTTAGTAGGGAGACAGAGGTTAGTAGGGAGACAGAGGTTAGTAGGGAGACAGAGGTTAGTAGGGAGACAGAGGTTAGTGGGGAGACAGAGGTTAGTGGGGAGACAGGGGCTAGTAGGGAGACAGAGGTTAGTAGGGAGACAGAGGTTAGTGGGGAGACAGGGGCTAGTGGGGAGACAGGGGCTAGTAGGGAAACAGAGGTTAGTAGGGAGACAGAGGTTAGTGGGGAGACAGAGGTTAGTGGGGAGACAGAGGTTGGGTAGGGAGGCAGAGGTTAGTAGGGAGACAGAGGTTAGTAGGGAGACAGAGGTTAGTGGGGAGACAGAGGTTAGTGGGGAGACAGGGGCTAGTAGGGAGACAGAGGTTAGTAGGGAGACAGAGGTTAGTGGGGAGACAGAGGTTGGTAGAGAGACAGGCTAGTGGGGAGACAGGGGCTAGTAGGGAGACAGAGGTTAGTAGGGAGACAGAGGTTAGTGGGGAGACAGAGGTTGGTAGAGAGACAAGCTAGTGGGGAGACAGGGGCTTTTAGGGAGGCAGAGGTTAGTAGGGAGGCAGAGGTTAGTAGGGAGGCAGAGGTTAGTACATTTACATTTTACATTTAAGTCATTTAGCAGACGCTCTTATCCAGAGCGACTTACAAATTGGTGCATACACCTTATGACCACCAGTGGAACAGCCACTTGCATCTAAATCTTGTTGGGGGAGAAGGGGGGTGAGAAGGATTACTTACCCTTACTTACCCTATCCTAGGTATTCCTTGAAGAGGTGGGGTTTCAGGTGTCTCCGGAAGGTGGTGATTGACTCCGCTGTCCTGGCGTCGTGAGGGAGTTTGTTCCACCATTGGGGGCCAGAGCAGCGAACAGTTTTGACTGGGCTGAGCGGGAACTGTACTTCCTCAGTGGTAGGGAGGCGAGCAGGCCAGAGGTGGATGAACGCAGTGCCCTTGTTTGGGTGTAGGGCCTGATCAGAGCCTGGAGGTACTGAGGTGCCGTTCCCCTCACAGCTCCGTAGGCGAGCACCATGGTCTTGTAGCGGATGCGAGCTTCAACTGGAAGCCAGTGGAGAGAGCGGAGGAGCGGGGTGACGTGAGAGAACTTGGGAAGGTTGAACACCAGACGGGCTGCGGCGTTCTGGATGAGTTGTAGGGGTTTAATGGCACAGGCAGGGAGCCCAGCCAACAGCGAGTTGCAGTAATCAAGACGGGAGATGACAAGTGCCTGGATTAGGACCTGCGCCGCTTCCTGTGTGAGGCAGGGTCGTACTCTGCGGATGTTGTAGAGCATGAACCTACAGGAACGGGACACCGCCTTGATGTTAGTTGAGAACGTCAGGGTGTTGTCCAGGATCACGCCAAGGTTCTTAGCGCTCTGGGAGGAGGACACAATGGAGTTGTCAACCGTGATGGCGAGATCATGGAACGGGCAGTCCTTCCCGGGAGGAAGAGGAGCTCCGTCTTGCTGAGGTTCAGCTTGAGGTGGTGATCCGTCATCCACACTGATATGTCTGCCAGACATGCAGAGATGCGATTCGCCACCTGGTCATCAGAAGGAGGAAAGGAGAAGATTAATTGTGTGTCGTCTGCATAGCAATGATAGGAGAGACCATGTGAGGTTATGACAGAGCCAAGTGACTTGGTGTATAGCGAGAATAAGAGAGGGCCTAGAACAGAGCCCTGGGGGACACCAGTGGTGAGAGCGCGTGGTGAGGAGACAGATTCTCGCCACGCCACCTGGTAGGAGCGACCTGTCAGGTAGGACGCAATCCAAGCGTGGGCCGCGCCAGAGATGCCCAACTCGGAGAGGGTGGAGAGGAGGATCTGATGGTTCACAGTATCGAAGGCAGCCGATAGGTCTAGAAGGATGAGAGCAGAGGAGAGAGAGTTAGCTTTAGCAGTGCGGAGCGCCTCCGTGATACAGAGAAGAGCAGTCTCAGTTGAATGACTAGTCTTGAAACCTGACTGATTTGGATCAAGAAGGTCATTCTGAGAGAGATAGCGGTAGAGCTGGCCAAGGACGGCACGCTCAAGAGTTTTGGAGAGAAAAGAGAGAAGGGATACTGGTCTGTAGTTGTTGACATCGGAGGGATCGAGTGTAGGTTTTTTCAGAAGGGGTGCAACTCTCGCTCTCTTGAAGACGGGAGGGACGTAGCCAGCGGTCAGGGATGAGTTGATGAGCGAGGTGAGGTAAGGGAGAAGGTCTCCGGAAATGGTCTGGAGAAGAGAGGAGGGGATAGGGTCAAGCGGGCAGGTTGTTGGGCGGCCGGCCGTCACAAGACGCGAGATTTCATCTGGAGAGAGAGGGGAGAAAGAGGTCAGAGCATAGGGTAGGGCAGTGTGAGCAGAACCAGCGGTGTCGTTTGACTTAGCAAACGAGGATCGGATGTCATCGACCTTCTTTTCAAAATGGTTGACGAAGTCATCTGCAGAGAGGGAGGAGGGAGGGGGGAGGATTCAGGAGGGAGGAGAAGGTGGCAAAGAGCTTCCTAGGGTTAGAGGCAGATGCTTGGAATTTAGAATGGTAGAAAGTGGCTTTAGCAGCAGAGACAGAGGAGGAAAATGTAGAGAGGAGGGAGTGAAAGGATGCCAGGTCCGCAGGGAGGCGAGTTTTCCTCCATTTCCGCTCGGCTGCCCGGAGCCCTGTTCTAGTAGGGAGACAGAGGTTAGTAGGGAGACAGAGGTTAGTAGGGAGACAGAGGTTAGTAGGGAGACAGAGGTTGGGTAGGGAGGCAGAGGTTAGTAGGGAGGCAGAGGTTAGTAGGGAGACAGAGGTTAGTAGGGAGGCAGAAGTTGGTAGGGAGACAGAGGCTCGTAGGGAGACAGAGGTTAGTAGTGAGATATACTAGTGGGGAGCCAGAGGTTTGTAGGGAGACAGAGGTTAGTAGGGAGCATTAATAGTGGGGACGCAGAGGTTTGTAGGGAGAGATAGGTTGGTAGGGAGACAGAGGTTAGTTGGGACGCAGAGGTTGGTAGAGAGACAAAGGTTGGTAGGGAGACAGGCGGAGGTTTGGGAGACAGAGGTAGTGGGGAGACAGAGGTTAGTAGGGAGACAGAAGTTAGTAGGGAGACAGAGGTTAGTAGGGAGAGGCAGAGGTTAGTAGGGAGGCAGAGGTTAGTAGGGACGCAGAGGTTAGTAGGGAGGCAGAGGTTAGTAGGGAGGCAGAGGTTAGTAGGGAGGCAGAGGTTAGAGGGGAGACAGAGGTTAGTAGAGAGACATAATAGTGGGGAGACAGAGGTTGGTAGGGAGGCAGAGGTTAGTAGGGAGACAAAGGTTAGTGGGGAGACAGGGGCTAGTAGGGAGACAGAGGTTAGTAGGGAGACAGAGGTTAGTGGGGAGACAGGGGCTAGTAGGGAAACAGAGGTTAGTAGGGAGACAGAGGTTAGTGGGGAGACAGAGGTTAGTGGGGAGACAGAGGTTGGGTAGGGAGGCAGAGGTTAGTAGGGAGACAGAGGTTAGTAGGGAGACAGAGGTTAGTGGGGAGACAGAGGTTAGTAGGGAGACAGAGGTTAGTGGAGAGACAGAGGTTAGTAGGGAGACAGAGGTTAGACAGAGGTTAGTAGGGAGACAGAGGTTAGTAGGGGAGACAGAGGTTAGTGGGGAGACAGAGGTTAGTAGGGAGACAGGTAGGGAGACAGAGGTTAGTAGGGAGACAGAGGTTAGTGGGAGACAGAGGTTAGTGGGGAGACAGAGGTTAGTAGGGAGACAGAGGTTAGTAGGGAGACAGAGGTTAGTAGGGAGACAGAGGTTAGTAGGGAGACAGAGGTTAGTAGAGACAGAGGTTAGTAGGGAGACAGAGGTTAGTAGGGAGACAGAGGTTAGTGGGGAGGCAGAGGTTAGTAGGGAGACAGAGGTTAGTAGGGAGACAGAGGTTAGTAGGGAGACAGAGGTTAGTAGGGAGACAGAGGTTAGTAGGGAGACAGAGGTTAGTAGGGAGACAGAGGTTAGTAGGGAGACAGAGGTTAGTAGGAGACAGAGGTTAGTAGGGAGACAGAGGTTAGTAGGGAGACAGAGGTTAGTAGGGGAGACAGAGGTTAGTAGGGAGACAGAGGTTAGTAGGAGACAGAGGTTAGTAGGGAGACAGAGGTTAGTAGGGAGACAGAGGTTAGTAGGGAGACAGAGGTTAGTAGGGAGACAGAGGTTAGTAGGGAGGTTAGTAGGGAGACAGAGGTTAGGGAGACAGAGGTAGTAGGAGACAGAGGTTAGTAGGGGAGACAGAGGTTAGTAGGGAGACAGAGGTTAGGTTAGTAGGGAGACAGAGGTTAGTAGGAGACAGACAGAGGAGACAGAGGTTAGTAGGGGAGACAGAGGTTAGTAGGGAGACAGAGGTTGTAGGGAGACAGGGGCTTTAGTAGGGAGACAGAGGTTAGTAGGGAGACAGAGGTTAGTAGGGAGACAGAGGTTAGTAGGGAGACAGAGGTTTGTAGGAGACAGAGGTTAGTAGGGAGTCAGAGGTTAGTAGGGAGACAGAGGTTAGTAGGGAGACAGAGGTTAGTAGGGAGACAGAGGTTAGTAGGGAGACAGAGGTTAGTAGGAGGCAGAGGTTAGTAGGGAGACAGAGGTTAGTAGGGAGACAGAGGTTAGTAGAGAGACAGAGGTTAGTAGTGGGGAGAGAGGTTTGTAGGGAGACAGAGGTTAGTAGGAGAGCATTAATAGTGGGGACAGAGGTTAGTAGAGGTTTTAGTAGGAGAGGTTAGAGGTTAGTAGGGACAGAGGTTAGTAGGGAGACAGAGGTTGGTAGGGAGACAAAATGGTTAGTAGGGACAGACAGAGGTTTGGTAGGAGACAGAGGTTAGTAGGGAGACAGAGGTTAGTAGGGAGACAGAGGTTAGTAGAGACAGAGGTAGGGAGACAGAGGTTAGTAGGAGACAGAGGTTGGTAGGGAGACAGAGGTTAGTAGGGAGACAGAGGTTAGTAGGGAGACAGAGGTTAGGTAGGAGACAGAGGTTAGTAGGGAGACAGAGGTTAGTAGGGAGACAGAGGTTAGTAGGGAGACAGAAGGTTAGTAGGGAGACAGAGGTTAGTAGGGAGGCAGAGGTTAGTAGGGGGCAGAGGTTAGTAGGGAGACAGAGGTTAGTAGGAGTAGTAGAGACATAATAGTGGGGTAGACAGAGGTTGGTAGGGAGACAGAGGTTAGTAGGGAGACAGAGGGTTGTTTGGGAGACAGAGGTTAGTAGGGGGAGACAGAGGTTAGTAGGGAGACAGAGGTTAGTAGGGAGACAGAGGTTAGTAGGGAGACAGAGGTTAGTAGGGAGACAGAGGTTAGTAGGAGACAGAGGTTAGTAGGAGGTTAGTGGGGACAGAGGTTGGTAGGGGAGACAGAGGTTAGTAGGGAGACAGAGGCAGGTTAGTAGGGGTTGGTAGACAGAGGTTAGTGGGGAGACAGAGGTTTGTAGGGGGAGACAGAGGTTAGTAGGGAGACAGGTTGGTAGGAGGTTAGTGGGGAGACAGAGGTTAGTAGGAGACAGAGGTTAGTAGGGAGACAGAGGTTAGTAGGAGACAGAGGGTTAGTAGGGAGACAGAGGTTAGTAGGGAGACAGGGTTAGGGAGACAGAGGTTAGTAGGGAGACAGAGGTTGGTAGGGAGACAGAGGTTGGTAGGGAGACAGAGGTTAGTAGGGAGACAGAGGTTAGTAGGGAGACAGAGGTTAGTAGGGAGACAGAGGTTAGTAGGGAGACAGAGGTTAGTAGGGAGACAGAGGTTAGTAGGGTTGAGACAGAGGTTAGACAGAGGTTAGGGAGACAGAGGTTAGTAGGGAGACAGAGGTTAGTAGGGAGACAGAGGTTAGTAGGGACAGGCCAGACAGAGGTTGGTAGGGAGACAGAGGTTAGTAGGGAGGAGGTTAGACAGAGGTTAGTAGGGAGACAGAGGTTAGTAGGAGACAGAGACAGAGGTTAGTAGGAGACAGAGGTTAGTAGGGAGACAGAGGTTAGTAGGGAGACAGAGGTTTGTAGGAGACAGAGGTTAGTAGGGAGACAGAGGTTAGTGGGGAGACAGAGGTTAGTGGAGAGACATAATAGTAGGAGACAGAGGTTGGTAGGGAGGCAGAGGTTGGTAGAGAGACAGAGGTTAGTAGAGAGACAGAGGTTAGTAGGGAGACAGAGGTTAGGTAGGAAGACAGGCGGAGGTTTGGGAGACAGAGGTTAGTGGGAGACAGGCTAGTAGGGAGACAGAGGTAGGTAGGGAGACAGGCGGAGGTTTGGGAGACAGAGGTTAGTAGGGAGACAGAGGCTAGTAGGGAGACAGAGGTTAGTAGAGAGACATAATAGTGGGGAGGCAGAGGTTGGTATGGAGACAGAGGTTTGTGGGGAGACAGAATTGTTTGGGAGACAGAGGTTGGTAGGGAAAAGAGGTTGGTAGGGAGACAGAGGTTTGTGGGGAGCCAGAGGTTAGTAGGGAGACAGAGGTTAGTAGGGAGACAGAGGTTAGTAGGGAGACAGAGGTTAGTAGGGAGGCAGAGGTTAGTAGGGAGGCAGAGGTTAGTAGGGAGGCAGAGGTTAGTAGTGAGGCAGAGGTTAGTGGGGAGTCGGAGGTTAGTAGAGAGACATAATAGTAGGGAGACAGAGGTTAGTAGGGAGACAGAGGTTAGTAGGGAGACATAATATTGGGAAGGCAGAGGTTGGTAGGGAGACAGAGGTTAGTAGGGAGACAAAGGTTAGTATGGAGACAGAGTTTGGTAGGGAGACAGAGGTTTGTAGGGAGTCAGAGGTTAGTAGGGAGTCGGAGGTTAGTAGAGAGACATAATATTGAGGAGACAGAGGTTAGTAGGGAGACAGAGGTTGGTAGGGAGACAGGCTAGTAGGGAGGCAGAGGTTAGTAGGGAGACAGATGTTTAGTAGGGAGACAGAGGTTAGTAGAGAGACATAATAGTGGGGAGCCAGAGGTTTGTAGGGAGACAGAGGTTAGTAGGGAGCATTAATAGTGGGGACGCAGAGGTTTGTAGGGAGAGAGAAGTTAGTTGGGACGCAGAGGTTGGTAGAGAGAAAATGGTTGGTAGGGAGATAGCGGTTAGTAGGGAGACAGAGGCTAGTAGGGAGACATACTAGTGGGGAGGCAGAGGTTGGTAGGGAGACAGAGGTTGGTAGGGAGACAGAGGTTAGTGGGGAGACAGAATTGTTTGGGAGACAGAGGTTGGCAGGGAAACAGAGGTTGGTAGGTAGACAGATGTTAGTGGGGAGCCAGAGGTTAGTAGGAAGACAGAAGTTAGTAGGGAGACAGAGGTTAGTAGGGAGGCAGAGGGTATTAGGGAGGCAGAGGTTAGTAGGGAGACAGAGGTAGGTAGGGAGACAGGCGGAGGTTTGGGAGACAGAGGTTGGTAGGGAGACAGAGGTTAGTAGGGAGACATAATTGTTTGGGAGACAGAGGTTGGTAGGGAAACAGAGGTTGGTAGGTAGACAGAGGTTAGTGGGGAGCCAGAGGTTAGTGGGGAGACATAATTGTTTGGGAGACAGAGGTTGGTAGGGAAACAGAGGTTAGTGGGGAGCCAGAGGTTAGTGGGGAGCCAGAGGTTAGTAGGGAGCCAGAGGTTAGTAGGGAGACAGAGGTTAGTAGGGAGACAGAGGTTAGTAGGGAGGCAGAGGTTAGTAGGGAGGCAGAGGTTAGTAGGGAGACAGAGGTTAGTAGAGAGACATAATAGTGGGGAGACAGAGGTTGGTAGGGAGGCAGAGGTTAGTAGGGAGACATAATATTGGGGAGACAGTGGTTGGTAGGGAGACAGAGGTTAGTAGGGAGACAAAGGTTAGTATGGAGACAGAGTTTGGTAGGGAGACAGAGGTTTGTAGGGAGTCGGAGGTTAGTAGGGAGTCGGAGGTTAGTGGAGAGACATAATAGTGGGGAGACAGAGGTTAGTAGGGAGGCAGAGGTTGGTAGGGAGACAGAGGTTAGTAGGGAGACAGAGGTAGGTAGGGAGACAGGCGGAGGTTTGGGAGACAGAGGTTAGTAGGGAGACATACTAGTGGGGAGGCAGAGGTTGGTAGGGAGACAGAGGTTGGTAGGGAGACAGAGGTTAGTGGGGAGACAGAATTGTTTGGGAGACAGAGGTTGGCAGGGAAACAGAGGTTGGTAGGTAGACAGAGGTTAGTGGGGAGCCAGAGGTTAGTAGGGAGACAGAAGTTAGTAGGGAGGCAGAGGGTATTAGGGAGGCAGAGGTTAGTAGGGAGACAGAGGTAGGTAGGGAGACAGGCGGAGGTTTGGGAGACAGAGACAGAATTGTTTGGGAGACCGAGGTTGGTAGGGAAACAGAGGTTGGTAGGTAGACAGAGGTTAGTGGGGAGCCAGAGGTTAGTAGGGAGACAGAAGTTAGTAGGGAGGCAGAGGTTAGTAGGGAGGCAAAGGTTGGTAGGGAGACAGAGGTTAGTAGGGAGACAGAGGTAGGTTGGGAGACAGGCGGAGGTTTGGGAGACAGAGGTTGGTAGGGAGACATAATTGTTTGGGAGACAGAGGTTGGTAGGGAAACAGAGGTTGGTAGGTAGACAGAGGTTAGTGGGGAGCCAGAGGTTAGTAGGGAGACAGAAGTTAGTAGGGAGGCAGAGGTTAGTAGGGAGGCAGAGGTTAGTAGGGAGACAGAGGTTAGTAGAGAGACAGAGGTTAGTAGGGAGACATAATATTGGGGAGACAGTGGTTGGTAGGGAGACAGAGGTTAGTAGGGAGACAAAGGTTAGTATGGAGACAGAGTTTGGTAGGGAGACAGAGGTTTGTAGGGAGTCGGAGGTTAGTAGGGAGTCGGAGGTTAGTGGAGAGACATAATAGTGGGGAGACAGAGGTTAGTAGGGAGGCATAGGTTGGTAGGGAGACAGAGGTTTGTAGGGAGACAGAGGTAGGTAGGGAGACAGGCCGAGGTTTGGGAGACAGAGGTTAGTAGGGAGACAGAGGTTAGTAGAGAGACATAATAGTGGGGAGGCAGAGGTTGGTAGGGAGACAGAGGTTGGTAGGGAGACAGAGGTTAGTGGGGAGACAGAATTGTTTGGGAGACAGAGGTTGGTAGGGAAACAGAGGTTGATAGGTAGACAGAGCTTAGTGGGGAGCCAGAGGTTAGTAAGGAGACAGAGGTTAGTAAGGAGACATAATATTGGGAAGGCAGAGGTTGGGAGGGAGACAAAGGTTAGTATGGAGACATAATAGTGGGGAGCCAGAGGTTTGTAGGGAGACAGAGGTTAGTAGGGAGCATTAATAGTGGGGACACAGAGGTTGGTAGAGAGACAAAGGTTTGTAGGGAGACAGAGGTTAGTAGGGAGCATTAATAGTGGGGACGCAGAGGTTTGTAGGGAGAGAGAAGTTAGTTGGGACACAGAGGTTGGTAGAGAGAAAATGGTTGGTAGGGAGATAGCGGTTAGTAGGGAGACAGAGGTAGGTAGGGAGACAGGCCGAGGTTTGGGAGACAGAGGTTAGTAGGGAGACACAGGCTAGTAGGGAGACATACTAGTGGGGAGGCAGAGGTTGGTAGGGAGACAGAGGTTGGTAGGGAGACAGAGGTTAGTGGGGAGACAGAATTGTTTGGGAGACAGAGGTTGGCAGGGAAACAGAGGTTGGTAGGTAGACAGAGGTTAGTGGGGAGCCTTAGGTTAGTAGGGAGACAGAAGTTAGTAGGGAGACAGAGGTTAGTAGGGAGGCAGAGGGTATTAGGGAGGCAGAGGTTAGTAGGGAGACAGAGGTAGGTAGGGAGACAGGCGGAGGTTTGGGAGACAGAGGTTGGTAGGGAGACAGGGGTTAGTATGGAGACATAATTGTTTGGGAGACAGAGGTTGGTAGGGAAACAGAGGTTAGTGGGGAGCCAGAGGTTAGTGGGGAGCCAGAGGTTAGTAGGGAGACAGAGGTTAGTAGAGAGACATAATAGTGGGGAGGCAGAGGTTGGTAGGGAGACAGAGCTTAGTAGGGAGGCAGAGGTTAGTAGGGAGACAGAGGTTAGTAGAGAGACATAATAGTGGGGAGACAGAGGTTGGTAGGGAGGCAGAGGTTAGTAGGGAGACATAATATTGGGGAGACAGTGGTTGGTAGGGAGACAGAGGTTAATTAGGGAGACAAAGGTTAGTATGGAGACAGAGTTTGTTAGGGAGACAGAGGTTTGTAGGGAGACAGAGGTAGGTAGGGAGACAGGCCGAGGTTTGGGAGACAGAGGTTAGTAGGGAGACAGAGGTTAGTAGAGAGAGACATAATAGTGGGGAGGTAGAGGTTGGTAGGGAGACAGAGTTTGGTAGGGAGACAGAGGTTAGTGGGGAGGCAGAGTTTGGTAGAGAGACAATGGTTGGTAGGGAGACAGAGGTTTGTAGGGAGACAGAGGTAGGTAGGGAGACAGGCCGAGGTTTGGGAGACAGAGGTTAGTAGGGAGACAGAGGTTAGTAGAGAGACATAATATTGGGAAGGCAGAGGTTGGGAGGAGACAAAGGTTAGTATGGAGACATAATAGTGGGGAGGCCAGAGGTTTGTAGGGAGACAGAGGTTAGTAGGGAGCATTAATAGTGGGGACACAGAGGTTGGTAGAGAGACAAAGGTAGGTAGGGAGACAGGCGGAGGTTTGGGAGACAGAGGTTAGTAGGAGACAGAGGTTGGTAGGGACACAGAGGTTTGTAGGGAGACAGAGGTAGGTAGGGAGACAGGCCGAGGTTTGGGAGACAGAGGTTAGTAGGAGACATAATAGTGGGGAGGCAGAGGTTGGTAGGAGACAGAGCTTAGTAGGGAGACAGATGTTGGTAGAGAGACAATGGTTGGTAGGAGACAGAGGTAGGTAGGGAGACAGGCCGAGGTTTGGGAGACAGAGGTTAGTAGGGAGACAGAGGCTAGTAGGGAGACAGAGGTTAGTAGAGAGACATAATAGTGGGGAGGCAGAGGTTGGTAGGGAGACAGATGTTTGTAGGAGACAGAGGTTAGTGGGGAGACAGAGGTTAGTAGAGAGACATAATAGTGGGGAGCCAGAGGTTTGTAGGAGACAGAGGTTAGTAGGGAGCATTAATAGTGGGGACGCAGAGGTTTGTAGGGAGAGAGAGGTTAGTTGGGACACAGAGGTTGGTAGAGAGACAAAGGTTGGTAGGGAGACAGAGGTTAGTATGGATTCAGAGGTAGGTAGGGAGACAGGCGGAGGTTTGGGAGACAGAGGTTAGTAGGAGACAGAGGTTGGTAGGGACACAGAGGTTTGTAGGGAGACAGAGGTAGGTAGGAGACAGGCCGAGGTTTGGGAGACAGAGGTTAGTAGGGAGACAGAGGTTAGTAGGGAGGCAGATGTTGGTAGAGAGACAATGGTTGGTAGGGAGACAGAGCTTAGTAGGGAGGCAGATGTTGGTAGAGAGACAATGGTTGGTAGGGAGACAGAGGTAGGTAGGGAGACAGGCCGAGGTTTGGGAGACAGAGGTTAGTAGGGAGACAGAGGCTAGTAGGGAGACAGAGGTTAGTAGAGAGACATAATAGTGGGGAAACAGAGGTTGGTAGGTAGACAGAGCTTAATGGGGAGCCAGAGGTTAGTAAGGAGCCAGAGGTTAGTAAGGAGACAGAGGTTAGTAAGGAGACATAATATTGGGAAGGCAGAGGTTGGGAGGGAGACAAAGGTTAGTATGGAGACAGAGTTTGGTAGGGAGACAGAGGTTTGTAGGGAGTCAGAGGTTAGTAGGGAGTCGGAGGTTAGTAGAGAGACATAATATTGGGGAGACAGAGGTTGGTAGGGAGACAGGCTAGTAGGGAGGCAGAGGTTAGTAGGGAGACAGAGGCTAGTAGGGAGCCAGAGGTTAGTAGAGAGACATAATAGCGGGGAGCCAGAGGTTTGTAGGGAGACAGAAGTTAGTAGCGAGCATTAATAGTGGGGACGCAGAGGTTTGTAGGGAGAGATAGGTTGGTAGGGAGACAGGCGGAGGTTTGGGAGACAGAGGTTAGTAGTGAGACAGAGTTTAGTATGGAGACAGAGGCTAGTAGGGAGACAGAGGCTAGTAGGGAGACAGAGGTTGGTAGGGAGACAGAGGTTGGTAGGGAGACAGAGGTTAGTGGGGAGACAGAATTGTTTGGGAGACCGAGGTTGGTAGGGAAACAGAGGTTGGTAGGTAGACAGAGGTTAGTGGGGAGCCAGAGGTTAGTAGGGAGACAGAAGTTAGTAGGGAGACAGAGGTTAGTAGGGAGGCAGAGGTTAGTAGGGAGGCAGAGGTTAGTAGGGAGGCAAAGGTTGGTAGGGAGACAGAGGTTAGTAGGGAGAAAGAGGTAGGTTGGGAGACAGGCGGAGGTTTGGGAGACAGAGGTTGGTAGGGAGACAGAGGTTAGTAGGGAGACATAATTGTTTGGGAGACCGAGGTTGGTAGGGAAACAGAGGTTGGTAGGTAGACAGAGGTTAGTGGGGAGCCAGAGGTTAGTAGGGAGGCAGAAGTTAGTAGGGAGACAGATGTTAGTAGGTAGGCAGAGGTTAGTAGGGAGCCAGAGGTTAGTAGAGAGACATAATAGTGGGGAGACAGAGGTTGGTAGGGAGGCAGAGGTTAGTAGGGAGACATAATATTGGGGAGACAGAGGTTGGTAGGGAGACAGAGGTTAGTAGGGAGACAACGGTTAGTATGGAGACAGAGTTTGGTAGGGAGACAGAGGTTTGTAGGGAGTCGGAGGTTAGTAGGGAGTCGGAGGTTAGTGGAGAGACATAATAGTGGGGAGACAGAGGTTAGTAGGGAGACAGAGGTTAGTAGGGAAACAGAGGTTGGTAGGGAGACAGACTACTAGGGAGACAGTAGAGAAAAGAAACATGCTAATAGAGAGACAGGCTACTGTAGAGACATTGGTTGGAAGAGAGACAGAGTCTTGTAGGGAGACAAGCTAGTAAAGAGGTAAAGGCTAGTAGGGAGACAGATGATAGTAGCGAAACAGTCTAGTGGAGAGACATGCTCGTAGGGAGATGCTAGTAGAGAGACAGGGGATAGTAGAGAGACAGGCTAGTAGGGAGAGGCTAGTAGGGAGACAGAGGATAGTAGAGAGACAGGCTAGAAGAGACAGATTAGTAGAGAGACAGGGGCTAGCAGGGAGAGCCTCTTGTAGGGTAATTAGAGAGAGAGAGAGAGAGAGAGAGAGAGAGAATAGCAATGTCTTCTCATGCTTTGTTGATTTCAAAAAAGCTTTTGACTCAATTTGGCATCAAGGTCAGCTATATAAATTGCTGGAAAGTGGTGTTGGGGGGCATATCACATTATAAAATCCATGTACATAAACAGCAAGTGTGCAGTAAACATTTGCAAAAAACACACAGATCTTCTTTCCACAGGGCTGTGGGTTGAGACAGGGATGCAGCTTGAGCCCCACCCTCTTCAACATGTATATCAACGAATTGGAGAGGGTACTAGAACAGTCTGCAGCAACTGGCCTCTGAAGTCAAATGTCTACTGTTTACTGATGATCTGTCCTAAAAATAGTCCAGTTGCCAGGACCACACAAAAAAACTATACATACCTTGACCTTAACATCAGGGTCTCTTTGTAACAATGGCAGAGCTAAAAACCTGCTGGCCTCGGGTGTGAATATGCCCTTTTTTAAAAAACTTTTTTATTATAACATAAAAAAATACCTGATCTGCATGTATAGATCATTATAACACTTAGAGTAACATAATTAACATAATCTTTTATCCAATGCTCTTACACCTTCACTCATTATGGATATCACTGTCAGATCAAATGTCCTTAGAATGGCATCGACCATCTCTGTCACTAAGAATCAATAGGCTTGAATGCTAATAGATGGAAGCTAGTGATCTATTATAGATTCCAATGCCTCTGTTGACTAGACATTGTCTACATCCCTAATGTCACCCTATTCCCTATGCAGTGCCCTACTTTGACCAGGGTCCTGGCCAGAAGTTGTGCACTATGTAGAGAATTGTGTGCCTTTTGTAATGCATCCATTCTCATGGTTCTATGTGCCCTTCAGCTAGAGAGGCCTCTAAAATATTGCCATCATCTCCAGAAATAAACTCTGTCTTTCTGTCAAAGGATCCATTGCTTTTGTTGTTATTATGACTAATAATCTAACAGAAATAATGAAGAAATGTGTTCCTGAGTAACAAAGTGAACCACATTTCCTCGTCAGCACCTGCCTTGAAAGCCTAAGTAATTGTCGTCATCAAGTCTCTGACGTAAAGTATCACTCCTCTCATCCCTGTTCTTGATGTTTTTGTAATCTCATTCGTTATTTCACCGTGTATTCCCTAATAACGCCTGGTACACTCTTACTCAAAGGACATCCCAAAACTGGTTGAGATTATGTAATTTTGTGATGATGTCATTTCAACCAGTTTTGCCCAGTTTTGTCTTCTCCCCCGTTTATTTTTTAATTGTCAGTGCATTAAGCAGATGCCTGTAAGCCTTGGTTACATAAAGGAGGAAAACAAAAAGAGAGAGCACACGAGAGAGAGAGAGAGGGGGGGGGGTAGAGAGTGAGAGAGACGGGGAGAGAGGAAGAGCGGTGGAGAGAGAGGGGGGAGAGAGGTAGAGAGATAGAGAGAAAGAGAGGGTTGAGAGAGAGAGGATCTGACGGTTCTGTTGAGAGGCTGGTTGTAGTAGTGAAAGTGAGGGTAAAGAGTGTGTGTGTGTGAGTGTTGTAGTGGTAAAGTAAGGGTGAGTGCATCAGGGGACTCCCTCCAACTTTTTTCCTCTTCCCCTCCCCCTTCTCCACATCTCCCTCTCTCCTCATCAGGCCTGGCTCACAGTGACAGCCACCAAGTAGAGTACAGAACATTGTCACTGTGCATCCAGCCCCCTCTCAAAAGAAACACAGCATGCAGAGAAACAGTGGAGAGGGAGAGAGCCTTAGAGGAAGAAAGCAAGGCAGCGTACCGGTCAGTGAGAGACACAAATAGTGAAGGAAAACAATTTATGTGTTTGTCTGTACATGTGTGTGTGCATGTTTGTACGTTTGTGTGTGTGTGTGTTGTATGTGTGTCTGACATATCGATTAAATACATCACCTTATATCCTGAGTATCTGACAGGAGTGTGAGTTGCATTAGGTCTTATACATCTAACTCCCACACACATCTATATGGTCATACAGTCTCTCACTGATGCCCCCTTCCTCTCATTCCAGGGTAAAGAGCCTCAGTGCATACTAGTGTTTGCATCCCAAATTGAACCCTCTTCCCTTCATAGTGTAATAATTTTGACCATTTCGAGCTCTGTGTAAAAGTAGTGCACTATTTAGGGAATATGGTGCCATTTGGGATGCAAACTAATCTTCCTTCAGGGCTCAAGAAGCTCAGAGCAGGCGAGTAGTAGGGTTCCTCCTCTTCAGGTTAGAGAGACTCAGTAGAGGCCAGTAGCAGGGTTCCTCCTCTTCAGGTTAGAGAGGGTCAGTGGAGGCCAGTAGCAGGGTTCCTCCTCTTCAGGTTAGAGAGGGTCAGTGGAGGCCAGTAGCAGGGTTCCTCCTCTACAGGTTGGAGAGACTCAGTAGAGGCCAGTAGCAAGGTTCCTCCTCTTCAGGTTAGAGAGGCTCGGTGGAGGCCAGTAGCAGGGTTCCTCCTCTTCAGGTTAGAGAGACTCAGTAGAGGCCAGTAGCAAGGTTCCTCCTCTTCAGGTTAGAGAGGCTCAGTGGAGGCCAGTAGCAGGGTTCCTCCTCTTCAGGTTAGAGACTCAGTGGAGGCCAGTAGCAGGGTTCCTCCTCTTCAGGTTAGAGAGGGTCAGTAGAGGCCAGTAGCAGGGTTCCTCCTCTTCAGGTTGGAGAGACTCAGTGGAAGCCAGTAGCAGGGTTCCTCCTCTTCAGGTTAGAGAGGGTCAGTGGAAGCCAGAAGCAGGGTTCCTCCTCTTCAGGTTAGAGAGGGTCAGTGGAGGCCAGTAGCAGGGTTCCTCCTCTTCAGGTTAGAGAGGCTCAGTGGAGGCCAGTAGCAGGGTTCCTCCTCTTCAGGTTAGAGAGACTCAGAGGAGGCCAGTAGTAGGGTTCCTCCTCTTCAGGTTAGAGAGACTCAGCAGGCCAGTAGCAAGGTTCCTCCTCTTCAGGTTAGAGAGGCTCAGTGGAGGCCAGTAGCAGGGTTCCTCCTCTTCAGGTTAGAGAGGGTCAGTGGAGGTCAGTAGCAGGGTTCCTTCTCTTCAGGTTAGAGAGGCTCAGAGCAGGCCAGTAGCAGGGTTCCTCCTCTTCAGGTTAGAGAGGCTCAGTGGAGGCCAGTAGCAGGGTTCCTCCTCTTCAGGTTAGAGAGACTCAGTGGAAGCCAGTAGCAGGGTTCCTCCTCTTCAGGTTGGAGAGACTCAGTATAGGCCAGTAGCAAGGTTCCTCCTCTTCAGGTTAGAGAGGCTCAGCAGGCCAGTAGCAAGGTTCCTCCTCTTCAGGTTAGAGAGGCTCAGTGGAGGCCAGTAGCAGGGTTCCTCCTCTTCAGGTTAGAGAGGGTCAGTGGAGGTCAGTAGCAGGGTTCCTTCTCTTCAGGTTAGAGAGGCTCAGAGCAGGCCAGTAGCAGGGTTCCTCCTCTTCAGGTTAGAGAGGCTCAGTGGAGGCCAGTAGCAGGGTTCCTCCTCTTCAGGTTAGAGAGACTCAGTGGAAGCCAGTAGCAGGGTTCCTCCTCTTCAGGTTGGAGAGACTCAGTATAGGCCAGTAGCAAGGTTCCTCCTCTTCAGGTTAGAGAGGCTCAGTGGAGGCCAGTAGCAGTGTTCCTCCTCTTCAGGTTAGAGAGGCTCAGTGGAGGCCAGTAGCAGGGTTCCTCCTCTTCAGGTTAGAGAGGCTCAGTGGAGGCCAGTAGCAGGGTTCCTCCTCTTCAGGTTAGAGAGGGTCAGTGGAGGCCAGTAGCAGGGTTCCTTCTCTTCAGGTTAGAGAGGCTCAGAGCAGGCCAGTAGCAGGGTTCCTCCTCTTCAGGTTAGAGAGGCTCAGTGGAGGCCAGTAGCAGTCTTTTTCCTCAGGTCATGACATCACAGTGTCATAAAGCGAGCCTATAGGGTTCATGATTATATGATGTGAAAGGAGCAACCCCAGTGCCCCCTTAGGGCAACATCATTGTGTCATGCACTTTGCTTTCTCTGCACACACACACAGATGCACGCATGCATACACACACAAACACGCATGCACACACACAAGGAGCTGAAAACAAGGAGCTGGTTTCTGAGCGTGCGTCATAGCCCACTAGGCATAAACTGGTTGAATCAACGTTGTTTCCACATCATTTCAACCAAAAACCTCAACGTGATGACATTGAATCAACGTGGAACACTGATTGGATTTGCAGTCCTCAAGGTGAGAGATGTCTGTCTTTTAATCTAAATCCAATGGTGACATTTTGCATTGATTTCACATTGAATTCACGTTAGTTGAACTCAACCAGAAGGAAATCAGAACTAGACATTGAAATGACATCTGTGCCGTCGGAGATGACCATCTGCAGTATGACTGTGTTGACAAAAAATCATGTTTTAATTAGTTGAACTTATTTAATCTCTGTTGAATATCTCTCTAGCTCCTAATTCCGTACCTCATCTCTCTCCCCCTCTCTCTCTCTCAAATCAATTCAATTCTAAGGGGCTTTTTTTGGCATGGGAAATGTGTTTACATTGCCAAATCTCTTTCTCTCTCTCTATCTCTCTCTTCTAGAATGGTAAAGTGAATGCCTTGGTGATTATATGATCAGTGAAGTACCATCTATTTCATAATTCCTTTCTTGGAAATATTTCTCTTTCACTAAATATATGATTAGCATGACACTCAATGCTGAAACTTCTATCTACAAGTAAAAGGATAATACTCTTAATCAAGATACGGTTTCTGGGACGCACAGAAATCACACACACAAGCCCCCGCATACGCATGGCCACGCATGGGCATGTACGCACTCACTCTTCTTTGACTCTCTCTTTTTCTCTCACACTCTCACACAATCCATCCCCGAGGTGGTTAGCAATTCTTTTTTGTGTTTATTCTTCAAAAGTATAAATTCTTGAGGGGCTTTGCTGGGTCTCTGAAGCAGAAGACATCATACAACATTGACTCACTCTCTACCACACTCTACCACTCTGTCCCCGTCTAGATATATGGGATTGATACATCAAACCGTTCCTGCCCCATGCTCATGCATTTATGTAAAATATGTACAGTGTATATTATTGAATAAAATATAGAATTGAAGAATTGAAGAATATTAGAATGTAGAATCTTTAATCCGATCATGGTTCTCAGTGAATATAGAGTCCCTCTGTCAGATTGAAGTAGACCTAGTGTAGTGATCAGACCCTCTGGTTAGGCAGCAGACATTTATCAGAGTATTAGAGGTAGAGTTCCTTTCTCTCCCTTTACCTGAATCCTTATTCATAATGACATCCTGCATTGAAGATGCCTCTTAAACAGAGATCGGCCATGTCTTCCCACCCACAGGGGCTGTTCAAGGGACAACACTTCACAGTAAATTAACTCATGTTTGTGTGTGTGTTTGTGTGTGAGTATGTGCGTGCGTGTGTATATCAATATGTGTGTATGCATGTGTGTGTGTGTGTGTGCGTGTTTTCCACATGTAGGAAGGATTCAACCCTGCCTCCACTGTCGCATATCAAGAAGCTGATTAAACAGCATGATCATTACATAGGTGCACCTTGTACTGGGGTCAATAAAAGGCCACTCTAAAATGTGCAGTTTTGTAACACAACACAATGCCAGAGATATGTCATGTATTGTGGGGGCATGTAATTGGCATACTGACTGCAGAAATGTCCACTAGAGCTGTTGGCAGATAATTGAATGTTAATTTCTCTACCATAAGCCGCCTCCAACGTCATTTTAGAGAATATGGCAGTACGCCCAACCATCCTCACAACCGCAGACCCTGTGTAACCACGCCAGCCCAGGACCTCCACATCCGGCTTCTTCACCTGTGGGATCGTCTGAGAACAGCCACCCGGACAGCTGATGAAACTGAGGAGTATTTCTGTTTGTAATAAAGCCCTTTCATGGGGAAAACCTTATTCTGATTGGCTGGGCCTGGCTCCCCATTGAGTGGGCCTTGCTCCCAAGTAGGTATGCCCTCCCAGGCCCACCCATCTGATGTGCCCCTGCCCAGTTATGTGAAATCCATAGATATAGGCCTTGTGAATTTCTTTCAAGTTATTGATTTCTTTATATGAACTGTAACTCAGTAAAATCGTTGAAATTGTTGTTCAGTATATATTCCTATAGCAATTCATAGTAAGAAGAGTAAGTTTCCTTACTGTAAATTGTTACAGTGCTGGCTATAATCACTGCATTGTTGTATTGTCAGAGGAGTCGTGTGGTCTCTCAAAGCCTTAGGGGAGGTTATGCTGCAGCCTCATTTAGCGGTACAGAGCTGCACACACTCCAAACACATTTTCATCCCCTAGCCAATCCCCACAAAATATGTCTGTATCTTTAAGCAGTTAGAATGGAAAAGAAGTCTACATTTAATTGTCAACATTGGTTGCAAAAAGCAAGCGGCTGCCTTATTTAGGGTTTCAGTACGTTGGTATGGAGAGCGATCAGTTTCTGTTGTATTTACGTTTAGGTCATCTTATCCAGTGACTTACACTCAGTGTAATCAAGTAAGGTTGATAAAACAACCACATTTCAGAGTCTTTGCAAGTAAAAACTTTCCTCAGTAAAGCAGCTCTGCAAATATGAGTATTTAACCAAACTGTACTCATTACTTCCTGAGTATGGGCCCAGTACTCTGTAGAGAGCACACTGAGACTCCTTCCCAATATAAAGGGAAGTGAGACTTGGCGATGGATCAATCCTTTTAATGAGCATTATAAGAATATGTTACAAGAGGGGGAGAGAGTCGTGTGTGCATGCTTGTACGTGTGTGTGTGTGTGTGTTGTGTGTGTGTGTGTGTGTGTGTGTGTGTGTGTGTGTGTGTGTGTGTGTGTGTGTGTGTGTGTGTGTGTGTGTGTGTGTGTGTGTGTGTGTGTGTGTGTGTGTGTGTGTGTGTGTGTGTGTGTGTGTGTGTGTGTGTGTGTGAGAGAGAGAGAGAGAGCGAGAAAGAGAGAGGAGTAATGAGGAGAGGAGAGGGTCACTTCCTTCTGTAGAGATTATACTCGAGGAGACTCGATGGAGAAATCTCTCACACAGAGACAGGCCTTGTCATACATTCACATTAAATAGGAGAGATACTGTACATACACAGTGATGAGACATTACATATGCAAACGGCCTCAAGACCCTACCATACGCTGACTTTGACTTGCTTTTGATACAAGTGACCCAATGCATCCTTTTGGAGGGGAAAGGCGCAACCCTCGTTCACAATTTAAAAAGTAATACTAGCGAGAGTTGTGCCTTTTCCTTCCAAATGCTCATATAACGTCTCACATTGGTTGAGTGCCTTCTATTCCTCTCCGATGCTTAATTTCTTAATGATAAAATCTAAATAAACTCCTGAGAATTGGACATCAACAAAATATGACATGACACATGAATGGCCATTTTCATCTCTCCACATGTATCCTGCAGAGTTGCAAAGCTATTCATCCAAACAAGCACAGTGTGGATAAATTACAAGAGATATGTTCCCAAAACACAGAATAGCACAATTTCCAAATAATTCAAATATTATGACGTTCATAGCATATTTGTTTTAGGATTAATTTAATATTCCATTGATTTTCATGCAATTTAAAAAACATTTGAAAATGTTATATTTATGTTTCACTTAATATTACCACAACATTCTCAGCATGCAAATGTATACATCCCCATTTTGTTTCTCTGCGGAATTTATGTCAAATCACATTTGGGCAGTGCATTGTAGACCCACTACAAAGTGATATAGACACAAAGCATTTGAATTGAATTCATCTGAACAGCATTTAATCAAATACTGTAAACACAATGTTAAGTTCCCAAGCTAGGTCTTCAACCCTTTGCACCACCAGAGAAGCTCTCTTTTTTTATTTTATTTTTTATTTCACCTTTATTTAACCAGGTAGGCTAGTTGAGAACAAGTTCTCATTTGCAACTGCGACCTGGCCAAGATAAAGCATAGCAGTGTGAACAGACAACACAGAGTTACACATGGAGTAAACAATTAACAAGTCAATAACACAGTAGAAAAAAATGGGCAGTCTATATACAATGTGTGCAAAAGGCATGAGGAGGTAGGCGAATAATACAATTTTGCAGATTAACACTGGAGTGATAAATGATCAGATGGTCATGTACAGGTAGAAATATTGGTGTGCAAAAGAGCAGAAAAGTAAATAAATAAATAAAATAAAAAATAATAAAAAAATAAAAAAAACTGTATAAAAACAGTATGGGAATGAGGTAGGTGAAAATGGGTGGGCTATTTACCTATAGATTATGTACAGCTGCAGCGATCGGTTAGCTGCTCGGATAGCTGATGTTTGAAGTTGGTGAGGGAGATAAAAGTCTCCAACTTCAGCGATTTTTGCAATTCGTTCCAGTCACAGGCAGCAGAGTACTGGAACGAAAGGCGGCCAAATGAGGTGTTGGCTTTAGGGATGATCAGTGAGATACACCTGCTGGAGCGCGTGCTACGGATGGGTGTTGCCATCGTGACCAGTGAACTGAGATAAGGCGGAGCTTTACCTAGCATGGACTTGTAGATGACCTGGAGCCAGTGGGTCTGGCGACGAATATGTAGTGAGGGCCAGCCGACTAGAGCATACAAGTCGCAGTGGTGGGTGGTATAAGGTGCTTTAGTGACAAAACGGATGGCACTGTGATAGACTGCATCCAGTTTGCTGAGTAGAGTGTTGGAAGCCATTTTGTAGATGACATCGCCGAAGTCGAAGATCGGTAGGATAGTCAGTTTTACTAGGGTAAGCTTGGCAGCGTGAGTGAAGGAGGCTTTGTTGCGGAATAGAAAGCCGACTCTTGACTTGATTTTCGATTGGAGATGTTTGATGTGAGTCTGGAAGGAGAGTTTGCAGTCTAGCCAGACACCTAGGTACTTATAGATGTCCACATATTCAAGGTCGGAACCATCCAGAGTGGTGATGCTAGTCGGGCATGCGGGTGCAGGCAGCGATCGGTTGAAAAGCATGCATTTGGTTTTACTCGCGTTTAAGAGCAGTTGGAGGCCACGGAAGGAGTGCTGTATGGCATTGAAGCTCGTTTGGAGGTTAGATAGCACAGTGTCCAATGACGGGCCGAAAGTATATAGAATGGTGTCGTCTGCGTAGAGGTGGATCAGGGAATCGCCCGCAGCAAGAGCAACATCATTGATATATACAGAGAAAAGAGTCAGCCCGAGAATTGAACCCTGTGGCACCCCCATAGAGACTGCCAGAGGACCGGACAGCAAGCTTTCATCGGATTATTTTTAATATATAGCCATGGCAGTACGGTCAATCAGGAATTCCATGCTTCCTAGTTACCCTTCTTTGACATACATATCCCAGGGATACAGGGCCTTTGGAAAGAATTCAGACCCCTTCCTTTTTTCCACATTTTGTTACATTACAGTATTGTAAAATTGATTACAATTATTTTTTCCTCATCAATCTACACACAATACCCCATAATGACAAAGCGAAAACAGGTTTTTAGAGATGTTTGCAAATGTATATAAAATAAAAAAAAACAGAAATACCTTATTTGCATAAGTATTCAGACCCTTGCTACGAGACTCGAAATTGAGCTCAGGTGCAACCTGTTTCCCCTGATCATCCTTGAGATGTTTCTACAACTTGATTGGAGTCCACATGTGGTAAATTCAATTGATTGGACATGATTTGGAAAGGCACACACCTGTCAACATAAGGTCCCACAGTTGAAAGTGCATGTCAGAGCAAAAATCAAGCCGTGAGGTCGAAGGAATTGTCTGTAGAGCTCAGTGTCAGGATTGTGTCGAGGCACAGATCTGGGGAAAGGTACCAAAAAAATTCTACAGCATTGACGGTCCCCAAGAACACAGTGGCCTCCATCATTCTTAAATGGAAGATGTTTGGAACCACCAATACTCTTCCTAGAGCAGGCCGCCCGGCCAAACTGAGACATCAGGGGAAGAAGGACCTTGGTCAGAGAAGTGACCAAGAACCTGATGGTCACTCTGACAGAGCTCCAGAGCTCCTCTGTGAAAATAGGAGAAACTTCCAGAAGGACAACCATCTCTGCAGCACTCCACTAATCAGGACTTTATGGTAGAATGGCCAGACGGATGCCACTCCTCAGTAAAAGGCACATGACAGCCCGCTTGGAGTTTGCCAAAAGGCACCTAAAGGACTCTCAGACCATGTGAAACAAGATTCTCTGGTCTGATGAAACCAAGATTGAACTCTCTGGTCTGAATGCAAAGAGTCACATCTGGAGGAAACCTGCTACCCTCTCTACAGTGAAGCATGGTGGTGGCAGCATCATGCTGTGGGGATGTTTTCCGACGGCAGGGACTGGGAGACTAGTCGGGATCGAGAGAAAGATGACCAGAGCAAAATACAGAGAGATCCTTGATGAAAACCTGCTCCAGAGCCTCAGACTGGGGCGAATGTTCACTTTACAACAGGACAACGACCCTAACAGCCACAACAGCGGCTTTTTAATTATTATTTTACCTTTATTTAACTAGGCAAGTCAGTTAAGAACAGATTGTTATTTTCAATGATGGCCTAGGAACAGTGCGTTAACTGCCTTGTTCAGGGGCAGAATGGCAGATTTCTTTTACGTTGTCCAACGCTCTAACCACTAGGCTACCTGTCGCCCCTTTGGGACAAGTCTCAGAGCCAGAGCCCGGACTTGAACCCGATTGAACATTTCTGCAGAGACTTGAAAATAGCTGTGCAGCAACGCTCACCATCCAACCTGACAGAGCTTGAGAGGATCTGCAGGGAAGAATGGGAGAAACTCACCAAATACTGGTGTGCCAGGCTTCTAGCGTCATACCCAAGAAGACTCGAGGTTGTAATCGCTGTCGAAGATGCTTTAACAAAGTACTGAGCAAAAGGTCTGAATACTTATGTAAATGTGATATTTCAGGTTTGTATTATAAATACATTTGCAAAAATTTCGTAACATACTGTATCATACGTTTTGCAAATTTGTAATATATAGTACATTTTGCAAATTCATAACATAAAATACCATTTGTAATTCATAACAAATCATACGAAATGGTTGATGGACATCCACAAGTTTACACATACCAATACGAAATGTAAAATATCATACTAAATGGAGTGTCGGATTTATGTACAGAATAATACGAAATGATCTGAGACGAGGTTGCAGACAGACACACAAACACAAACCTGTTCTGCTCCTCCACCAGAAAGGAATATTAGAAGATTTGCCATTGCCTGCACTAGCCAGGCTTTCAAAAACAATTGTCTTTCGTAATGAATCATCTAGTTGTATTTGATTTTGCTCTATAGCTCAACTGTAGTGTTAGCAGACTTTTTTTATTGTATATTTTTTAAATGAAATTAGATTCGATTTTGATTGAATCATCGAGTGCTCATGCTTTTGTAAGCAAGAAACACCACAGTTGCAGTTAAGTATTTGCAAAGGTTGGAGAAATACACTGGTGCTTTGCAGTACTTATTCTATGAAAAGACACATGGTACAATAAAAGTGGTGCAGCAGTTTGGCTGGGATAGGTTTACAGTGTTCCCCCACTAAATCACAGCACAATCTCATCATCCCTTGTCTCTCTCTCTCTCTCCCTCTCCTTCTCGGTCTCTCTGCCAGCCTACAGCGACCACAAACTGCTGTTTAATTTGAAGAAGAAATCGGACCCCAAATAAAACCCTTCACTGCGATCAAACTCTAGCAAAAATATTGCAATGAAAGGCAAATAGAGGAATGAACAGCTTTCCACCTCAACTATTGGGGTGGTTGTTGGCAGTATTACAGGGGTGTATTTTTCTGCATACAGGATGTCTACTCTGAGAATGCACTGAAATAGCTATTAAAATGTGTATTTGGTATAGTCTTCTGGGCCAAGGGAATATCTTTCTCTGCAGCTTTCTCATTTAGTTCAATAAAGCTAATCGCGATTACACACTTAATGCTCTCCTGGTATTCCTTCCTATTCATCGCAGACCTACAGTTCAACCTCTAGCTGGTGTGATTTGATGGGTGCAATCTGGATTTCTGTAAGAAAGTGGAAAATTAAGGCCATAATACAGGGGCATGTTGTTGCCCCTGCTTTACCCATAAACTCAAACCTGCTGCAAGCCAAACCAATGGAAATGCAGAAACAACAATATAACTAGATTTTGTAAACATAAAATCGACCAGCTAGCTAAATGTGAATGGTATTAATCTATTAAGGCAGTTAGTTAAACATGCAAAAAAACTACCTATAATGAATTGTGTAATCCAACGTAGATAACACGTATTTGTGGCTAGTTAGCTAGCTGGCCAATTTAGACAGTTTGTTCCATTGATTTAACATGGACTTCGATGAGCATGCGCATGAAATATACAGTTGAAGTCGGAAGTTTACGTACACCTTAGCCAAATACATTTAAACTCAGTTTTTCACAATTCCTGACATTTAATCCTGGTAAAAATTCCCTGTTTTAGGTCAGTTAGGATCACCACTTTATTTTAAGAATGTGAAATGTCAGAATAATAGTAGAGAGAATGATTTATTTCAGCTTGTATTCCTTTCATCAAATTCTCAGTGGGTCAGAAGTTTACACACACTTAATTAGTATTTGGTATCATTGCCTTTAAATTGTTTAACTTCGGTCAAACGTTTCGGGTAGCCTTCCACAAACTTCCCACAATAAGTTGGGTGAATTTTGTCCCATTCCTCCTGACAGAGCTGGTGCAACTGAGTCAGGTTTTTAGGCCTCCTTGCTCACACACGCTTTTTCAGTTCTGACTACAAAAGTTCTATAGGATTGAGGTCAGGGCTTTGTGATGGCCACTCCAATACCTTGACTTTGTTATCCTTAAGCCATTTTGCCACAACTTTGGAAGTATGCTTGGGGTCATTGTCCTTTTGGAAGACCCATTTGCGACCAAGCGTTAACTTCCTGACTGATGTCTTGAGATGTTGCTCCAATATATCCACATATTTTTCCTACCTCATGAAGCCATCTATTTTGTGAAGTGCACCAGTCCCTCCCGCAGCAAAGCACCCCCACAACATGATGCTGCCACCCCCGTGCTTCACGGTTGGGATGAAGTTCTTCGTTTTGCAAGCCTCCCCCTTTTTCCTCCAAACATAACGATGGTCATTATGGCCAAACAGTTATATTTTTGTTTCATCAGACCAGAGGACATTTCAACAAAAACTACGATCTTTGTCCCCATGTGCAGTTGCAAACCGCATTTTTATGCCGGTTTTGGAGCAGTGGCTACTTCCTTGCTGAGTGGCCTTTTAGGTTATGTCGATATCGGTATTGTTTTACTGTGGATATAGATACTTTTGTACCTGTTTCCTCCAGCATCTTCACAAGTCACATGATGGCTGCGTGGTCCCATGGTGTTTATACTTGCGTACTATTGTTTGTTACCTTCAGGCATTTGGAAATTGCTTCCAAGGATGAACCAGACTTGTGGATTTCAAAAAAATATATTGGCTGATTTCTTTTGATTTTCCCATGATGTCAAGCAAAGAGGCACTTTTGAAGGTAGGCCTTGAAATACATCCACAGGTACACCTCCAATTGACTCAAATGATGTCAATTATTCTATCAGAAGCTTCTTAAATTGTCCATGCTGTTTAAAGCCACAGTCAATTTAGTGTATGTAAACTTCTGACCCACTGGGATAGTGATACAGTGAATTATAAGTGAAATAATCTGTCTGTAAACAATTGTTGGAAAAATTACTTGTGTCATTGTCACGTTCGTCATAACGAGGAGACCAAGGCGCAGCGTGATATGAATGCATTCGTCTTTATTTAAACGAAGAACACTTAAACAAACTAGCAAAATAATAAAACGAACGTGAAGCTATAAAATGAGTGCTGACATGTAACTAACTACACATATACAATAACCCACAAAACCATAATTGAAAATGGCAAACTAAATAGGATCCCCAATCGACACAACGATAAACAGCTGTCTCTGATTGGGAACCAATTCAGGCCACCATAGACCTACCTATACCTAGACATACTAAAACCCCATAGATATACAAAACACCTAGACTATCCTACCTATCCTTGACTTTGGCAATGTCATTTACAAAATAGCCTCCAACACTCTACTCAGCAAACTGGATGTTGTCTATCATAGTTTTTTCACCAAAGCCCCATATACTACACACCACTGCGACCTGTATGCTCTCGTTGGCTGGCCTTCACTACATATTCGCCGCCAAACCCACTGGCTCCAGGTCGTCTATAAGTCTTTGCTAGGTAAGCACCGCCTTATCTCAGCTCATTGGTTACCATAGCAGCACCCACCTGTAGCACGCCAACCCGCAGGTATATTTCACTGGTCATCCCCAAAGCCAACACTACCTTTGGGCACCTTTCCTTCCAGTTCTCTGCTGCCAATGACTGGAACAAATAGCAAAAATCACTGAAACTGGATTCTTATATCTCCCTCTCTAACTTTAAGCATCAGCTGTCAGAGCAGCTTACTGTACCTTACTGCACTGTACCATGTACACAGCCATTCTGTAAATAGCACACCCAACTACCTCATCCCCATATTATTACTTACCCTCTTGCTCTTTTGCACCCCAGTATCTCTACCTGTACATCATCATCTGCACATCTATCACTCTAGTGTTAATGCTAAAGTGTCATTATTTCACCTCTATGTCTTACTTATTGCCTTACCTCCCTACTCTTCCACATTTGCACACACTGTACATAGATTTTTCTATTGTGTTATTGACTATACATTTGTTTATGTGTAACTCTGTGTTGTTGTTTTTGTTGCACTGCTTTGCTTTATCTTGCCAGGCCACAGTTGTAAATGAGAACTTGTTCTCAACTGGCCTACCTGGTTAAATAAAGGTGAAATAAAACTTAAAAAAATTAAAAAAATAAAGCTGGAATCCTTAATTGCTGAAACTGCCATGTCATTGTACGACAACAAAGAAGTTACTGCAAACAACAAAGACTTTTTTTTTTTTTACCTCTGACACCATTGCACGTACAATAGAACTGCAGCATATATACTTGCATATATAAGTATTTTACCACACTGCCAGAGGCTCCTCTACTCCGTTTCTCCTCCATTTGAACAACAAAACAAAAACATTAACAAAGGGGCTGGGGAGAGCACTGGTACTGTTTCTCCTAATTCCCCCCATCATTTTCTGTCTGCCCTTCACCTGCACCACTGTAATATAGTCCTCACCTTCCTCACCCTTGGTCCTCTGCAGGTAATCTAGAAGGTCCCTATCTTGACCTTTAGAGGGGGATAACCAACCTATAGATGGAGAGAACTGTAGCCATACTGCAATAAATTGGCTCCCCAGTGAAACACTAACCTTTTTGGGCCCTCTTCCGATTTGGGCAATGTGGGAACTGGGGATTCAATTGACGTTGTACTGGGAAGACAATTTACTGTAGCGCAACACCGACTGGTGCCCCAGGTCCTTGGTAAAAAACAAGAAGAAGAAAATCCAAGGTGAAAAGTGCAGACTCAGCATTTGTTCTTTGTTGTTAAGTTTTTTTTGTGTGTGTGATGGAAACACAGAAAGCAGAAGATTTCAACACAACACTGACAAGACAGTGTGTGGTGAACATGAGTCAGAAGTGGGGAAATTGGAATGAAAGTATGTTGAAATACAGCATGTACTGTGTATCTGACACAGTGAACAGTGAAGTCCCTGGTTGTGCATGTGAAAATGCACCCTTTTCCCTATATAACGCACTCACTACTTTTGACCAGGGCGTGCACTATGTGCTCTATGTAGGGAATAGGGTGCCATTTTGGATGCAGCACCACTAAGCAAAAGGAGTTCACTAAACCATGATGTCGCCTGAGGGGATGGCTGCCGTCTTATCAGCTCTTAACCAACCATGCCATTCTGTTTTTTTTTTCACCTTGTTCGTAACTTGTTTTGTACATAATGTTGCTGATACCGTCATAAACTTCTCTATACCAGACTGTGTCAGAGGAAGGACCTAAAAATCGTCAGAGACTCCAGCCACCCTAGTCATAGACTGTTTTCTCTGCTACCGCCTGGCAAGCAGTACTGGAGCACCAAGTCTAGGTCCAAGAGGCTTCTATAAACAGCTTCTACCCCCAAGCCATAAGACTCCTGAACAGCTACTCAAATGGCTACCCAGACTATATGCATTGCCCTCCCCCCCTCTTCTACGCTGCTGCTACTCTCTGTTAATACCTCCGCACATTACCCCCTGTATATAGCCCTGCTATTGTTATTAACTGCTGCTCTTTAATTATTTGTTATTCTTATCTCTTCATTTTTTTCATTTTTTAAAGGTATTTTCTTACAACTGCATTGTTGGTTAAGGGCTTGTAAGTAAGCATTTCACTGTATTGTATTCGGTGCATGTGATAAATAATATTTGATTTGATTTGATGTAGGGAACAGGGTGCTATTTCAGACACAGGCATGTCACATATTATATAGAGAAGGTCCTGAGTCTACAGTAACAACTACGAAGTGCTGTGTTCGGGAACAGAACAAATGGTCCTCCTCTCTCCTGTACTCATCACTGTGTGCTTTAACCTATGTAGTGCACTATATAAGGGTATTGGGTAACATTTAAAGGGAAGGTACTGTAGGTCCAGAGTCTAATAGTGCTGTGTTTGAAAATAAAAGGGACAGAATGAGGGCTCCTCCTCTTTTACTGCTCCTGTACTCATCACTGTGTTGCCTTAGCCAGAGAGTGATTAAAAAGCCATCAATTGCCTCCCACCTAATTACCAGCAGTGTTGTAGCTTAATGTTGTTGTTGATATTAAATAAAGTAGTTGTCTGTAGAAAATGAGGTGAACAATGCAGAAGCCAATCCTCAGCATATTTAATGGTGCTATTTGAGCTCCAGCCATATGCTACCCTTCATTACTTTGTCCCCCAATTACCACGTAACAAATGCATTCTCAGAACAACAGAATGGAAGGGTTGGAACACATTGTTCCAGAACCCCTACAGATTAAAACAACATCAATGGAAAATGTGTTCTCTACCACTCTATAGTTTTATCCATCAGGGAGCACCACAGGGACAGGTCTTAAGCACTGCATAGTGAACTACATATATGTATGTATGTATGTATGTATGTATGTATGTATGTATGTATGTATGTATGTATGTATGTATGTATGTATGTATGTATGTATGTATGTATGTATGTATGTATGTATGTATGTATGTATGTATCTACAGTGGGGCAAAAAAGTATTTAGTCAGCCACCAATTGTGCATGTTCTCCCACTTAAAAAGATGAGAGAGGCCTGTAATGATCATCATGGGTACACTTCAACTATGACAGAAAGAAATGAGGGGAAAAAATCCAGAAAATCACACCCTTTGTTGTATACCCATTGTTGGCAATGACAGAGGTCAAACGATTTCTGTAAGTCTTCACAGGGTTCTCACACACTGTTGCTGGTATTTTGGCCCATTCCTCCATGCAGATCTCCTCTAGAGCAGTGATGTTTTGGGGCTGTTGTTGGGCAACATGGACTTTCAACTCCCTCCAAAGATTTTCTATGGGGTTGAGATCTGGAGACTGGCTAGGCCACTCCAGGACCTTGAAATGCTTCTTACGAAGCCACTCCTTCTTTACCCAGCCACGTTTTATCTTCAATGCCCTTGCTGATTGAAGGAGGTTTTCAGTCAAAATCTCACGATACATGGCCCCATTCATTATTTCCTTTACACGGATCAGTCGTCCTGGTCTCTATGCAGAAAAACAGCCCCAAACCATGATGTGTCCACCCCAAAGCTTCACAGTAGGTATGGTGTTCTTTGGATGCAACTCAGCATTCTTTGTCCTCCAGTTGAGTTTATACCAAAAAGGTATATTTTGGTTTCATCTGACGATATGACATTCTCCCAATCTTCTTCTGGATCATCCAACCTTCAGACGGGCCTGGACATGTACTGGCTTAAGCAGGGGGACACGTCTGGCACTGCAGGATTTGAGTCCCTGGCGGCGTAGTGTGTTACTGATGGTAGGCTTTGTTACTTTGGTCCCAGCTCTCTGCAGGTCATTCACTAGGTCCCCCCGTGTAGTTCTGGGATTTTTTTCCTGTGATCATTTTGTGATCTTGCGTGGAGCCCCAGATCGAGGGAGATTATCAGTGGTCTTGTATGTCTTCCATTTCCTAATAATTGCTCCCACAGTTGATTTCTTCAAACCAAGCTGCTTACCTGTTGCAGATTCAGTCTTCCCAGCCTGGTGCAAGTCTACAATTTTGTTTCTGGTGTCCTTTGACAGCTCTTTGGACTTGGCCATATTGGAGTTTGGAGTGTGACTGTTTGAGGTTGTGGACAGGTGTCTTCTATACTGATAACAAGTTCAAACAGGTGCCATTAATACAGGTAACGAGTGGAGGACAGAGGAGCCTCTTAAAGAAGTTACAGGTCTGTGAGAGCCAGACATCTTGCTTGTTTGTAGGTGACCACATACTTATTTTCCACCATAATTTGCAAATAAATTCATAAAAAATCCTACTATATGATTTTCTGATTTTTTTTCTTCCATTTTGTCTGTCATAGTTGAAGTGTACCGATTATGAAAATTACAGGCCTCTCATCTTAAGTGGAAGAACTTGCACAATTGGTGGCTGACAATACTTTTTTGCCCAATGTAAATAGATTTTATTTACGCATTATATTAAGTTAAACAAAATTGTTCATTCAGTATTGCTGTAATTGACATTACAAATATATATTTTTTTAAAGGCACAATTTAGTCGGTATCAGCTTTTTTTGGTCCTCCAATAATCGGTATCGCGTTGACAAATTTAAAATCGGTGGACCTCTAGTACCAATCATGCTACATTTATATTTAGAACATACTGTTTAGTTCAATAATAGGCAGTAAGCATACTGAGAAACCATCGAATGAGAAATCGTGCTTGTTCCCCAACATTCATAATTTCTGTAGAACACGTTCACTATTCTGATTATCAGCTGTTGAAGAACACACTGGGAGTGTGAAAAGACGATTATCTTCATCAATAGTGTGCAGTTTATTCAGCCGGGCATTTAAAGTATACTTGATTTTCAATATTTCACATACTAGAAAACGTTGTTTTTCCCCATATTCAAACGGTGTAACGGATTTCCTCCTCTTCTGAAGAGGTGTAGCAAGGATCGGACCAAGACGCAGCGTGGGAAGTGTCCATGTTTTAATAGAAAAGACTGAACATTACACAAATACAAAATAACAAAGTGAAATGGACACGAAACAGTCCCGTGTGGCACAAACACTGACACAGGAAACAATCACCCACAAAATACCCAAAGAATATGGCTGCCTAAATATGGTTCCCAATCAGAGACAACGATAAACACCTGCCTCTAATTGAGGACCCATCTAGGCAACCATAGACCTACATAAACACCAAGATGGAAACAACCCCATAAATCTCCAAAAAACCCTAGACAGTACAAACACCCTAGATGAGATAACAATACACATATCACCCATGTCACACCCTGACCTAACCAAAATAATAAAGAAAACAAAGCATACTAAGGTCAGGGCGTGACAGTACCCCCCCACAAAGGTGCGGACTCCAGCCGCAAAAACCTAATCTAAAGGGGAGGGTCCGGGTGGACCTCTTTCACAGCGGCGGCTCGGGTGCTGGACGTGGACCCCACTCCACCATAGTCTTAGTCCGCTTTTGTGGCCTCCTAGGAACGGCGACCCTCACCGCAAACCTAGGACTGGCAACCCTACTAAAGGAACCCACTGGACTGAGGGGCAGCTCCGGACTGAGGGGCAGCTCCGGACTGAGGGGCAGCTCCGGACTGAAGGGCAGCTCCGGACTGAAGGGCAGCTCCGGACTGAAGGGCAGCTCGGACTGAAGGGCAGCTCCGGACTGAGGGGCAGCTCGGACTGAAGGGCAGCTCGGACTGAAGGGCAGCTCGGACTGAAGGGCAGCTCCGGACTGAAGGGCAGCTCCGGACTGAAGGGCAGCTCCGGACTGAAGGGCAGCTCCGGACTGACTGATGGCTCTGGCAGCTCCTGGCTGGCTGACGGCTCTGGCAGCTCCTGGCTCCTGACGGCTCCTGGCAACTTCTGGCTCCTGACGGCTCCTGGCAACTTCTGGCTCCTGACGGCTCCTGGCAGCTCAGGACAGACGGGAGACTCTGGCAGCTCAGGACAGACGGGAGACTCTGGCAGCTCAGGACAGACGGGAGACTCTGGCAGCTCAGGACAGACGGGAGACTCTGGCAGCTCAGGACAGACGGGAGACTCTGGCAGCTCAGGACAGACGGGAGACTCTGGCAGCTCAGGACAGACGGGAGACTCTGGCAGCTCAGGACAGACGGGAGACTCTGGCAGCTCAGGACAGACGGGAGACTCTGGCAGCTCAGGACAGACGGGAGACTCTGGCAGCTCAGGACAGACGGGAGACTCTGGCAGCTCAGGACAGACGGGAGACTCTGGCAGCTCAGGACAGACGGGAGACTCTGGCAGCTCAGGACAGACGGGGACACCATGCGTAAGGCTGGTGCCATGTACGCCGGCCCAAGGAGATGCACTGGAGACCAGATGCGTAGAGCCGGCTTCATGGCACCTTGCTCGATGCCCACTCTAGCCCGGCCAATACGAGGAGCTGGAATGTATCGCACCGGGCTATGCACCCGCACCGGGGACACCGTGCGCTCCACAGAATAACATGGTGCCTGCCCGGTCCCTCTCACTCTCCGGTAAGCACAGGAAGTTGGCGCAGGTCTCCTACCTGGCGTCGCCACACTCCCTGTGTTCCACCCCCCAATACATTTTTGGGGCTGACTCTAGGGCTTCCAACCACACCGCCGTGCTGCCTCCTCATACCAGCGTCTCTCTGCCTTCGCTCCCTCCAGCTCTGCTTCAGGGCGGCGATATTCCCCTGGCTGTGCCCAGGGTCCTCTCCCGTCTAGAATTTCCTCCCAAGTCCACGAGTCTTGTGTTCGATGCTGATGCTGCTGCTGCCCGTTACCACGCCGCTTGGTCCTCTGTTGGTGGGTGATTCTGTAACGGATTTCCTCCTCTTCGTCTGAAGAGGTGTAGCAAGGATCGGACCAATACGCAGTGCGGTAAGTGTCCATGTTTTAATAGAAAAGACTGAACATGACACAAATACAAAATAACAAAGTGAAATGGAATCGAAACAGTCCCGTGTGGCACAAACACTGACACAGGAAACAATCACCCACAAAATACCCAAAGAATATGGCTGCCTAAATATGGTTCCCAATCAGAGACAACTATAAACACCTGCCTCTAATTGAGAACCCATCTTGGCAACCATAAGACCTACATAAACACCTAGATGGAAACAACCCCATAAATCTTTAAAAAACCCTAGACAGTACAAACACCCTAGATGAGACAAAAGCACACATATCACCCATGTCACACCCTGACCTAACCAAAATAATAAAGAAAACAAAGAATACTAAGGTCAGGGCGTGACAAACGGCCTACTATTTAGGATGCAAGCGTGGGTATTTGGACATAGTCACTGTATTTCTTTTGACCATTTCTTGTTTTTCAGTATGTTTTTTTGCTATGCGCCATGCTTGTATGTTGCAGGGATGCAAACTAGTCACCTTTCGGGTGAAATTCGCTGTTTTGAATACAAAATAGGTAACCTAAGTGATTCGTGTAGATCTGATGAGAAACGTTAGATGACTACTTGTTGTATGCGAATGAGTGAGGCGCGTTTGGAGCAATCCTGGCTGTATGCAAGGCTCAGCCAATCGTTCACATAACAAGAGAATGCAGCATGCGACTGAAGAGACCCTCTTACTCACTTTTTCAATACAGTGGATAAAAAGGGGTATACCAGGTGTATTCTCTGCCTGAAAGAGATCAATTATGCCAACAAAGGGTATCATGCTCTGCTGGTACATTATAGAACAGATGCCCACAGGCAGAAAGTGTTCAATGTAATAATGTGCAGTGTAGCCCAAATATATTGCTTTTGTTGTGTTGAACTTGACAGTAACACTTGTGTGTGAGTGAGGGGGGATTGTTACATTTCTTACTCAGTGAACGTTAGTGAACGTTATTTTTGCACACATGGAACCTTGTGCACTTGATCAATGTCTATAGTGGCAAAAATAGAATGCATGTTTTTTTCATTCTATTTCTACTTTAAGATGTTTTTTTCCCAAGTGAAATATTTAGATGTGTGTGGTCACAAGCATTTCATTATAAAGGCTGTCATGGCTAACTGCGTATTGTGTATTGTTCTTTCTCATCTGCAGTAAATTCTAGGCAACACATAACATTGGATTGCTTTCTTGACATGTTTTAGCTGTCAGTTAGGTTCACATTAACCTCTTTTTATTTTACACACAGTAGAGACTGATCATGTAGATCATATTTTTTGTTGTTTAATTAGTTAACCTGCATTTCCCCCAAGCAGGGATTTTTTGCATGTTTCAGTAAAAAAAAGGGTCACCTTTTTGGGTCCTCGCCAGTTTGCATCCCTGATGTTGTATTATGCTCGTTTTTTCTGGCTTAGCATTATTTTGACCTTTGACTCATTTATATTTTCAAATAGCAGCAGCACTATATCCTCCCCTAACTAAAGCAATGTGCTTATTGAGCAGCTATCCAGTCTGTCCACTGCTGTTGGCCTGCAGATGAGCTGGGTTTCTATTGAATGATGAAGGGGAATGTGTAGCCAGCGTCCTAATTAAAAGCCATGGTAATTTATCTATCTAATTGCTACAATCCCGTGCAGGATAATTTCCTCTCCAATGTACTGTTCTCTACCAGACTCTATTTCTCCTCTCTCCTTCTCGGCTCTATAAGCCATTACAGAGGGCTCTGACTTGATGCCAAGCACACAAGAGATGACAAGACATACGGCTAGCCCTCTATCCACCACATATGGAGCAGACAAACACACACACAACAAGTGCAGAAACTAAAGGTCCCTGGACATAATAATTAGGGGACCTTTACTTCATACAGCCTTAGAGTACCAACTGATCAATTCTACTCACCTTAGATGGCCCTCACATATCATTTGCAGACACACACACAAACACACACAACCTTAGACGGACTTCCCATATCATTTGGAACATGGAAGAAAAAAACTGGGAACAGTTGGTGTGAAACAGAGGCTCCTGGGACCTAATGCTCAATGAATTATGAATGTAATACAGCATCTATTTTTCATCAGACATAATTTTCAGATTAGGCCAGAATACTGTGGGGTATAGCCAGCTGATAGGAGGGAGGACGGATATAATACAAGAATCCTAAGTTACTTTCTATGTCTAAGGGGCAATGGGCTTCGAATGGGTTTGCAGGATGCTGCCATGGTGCTTTTATAGATTCAAAGCTCATTGTCCATGTTTAGCCCTTTTTACTCAAAATGACATGAACCTAACTCTCTAAAGGGATGGAAATATCTATTTGGAATATCGTATACTGTTTCTTATAGTCTTGCACATGAAATACAGACAGAAAATGGATTTTTAATAAGTATTAAAACACATACAGGTACCCAAACTCTGATGGGCGTGGGGAAACAAAAGGAGATTTAGACTCTTCCATTATTTATGTCTTGAAGTCAAAGGGTGAGAAAGAAGATAAATAGTGTCCCTGAGCACAATGGGTAAACCTTTGTGAAACGTATAATTGAAATGAACTTACTGAGTTAATTGCTCCATTATTTTTTTAATATAGCTATGGAATGTTTAGTCTTGAACACACAAACTAGCTTGCAAAAGATCTGAACCTATCCATGTGGTTCTTAGTGGGTCACACCCTGAACCTATCCATGTGGTTCTTAGTGGGACAAGCCCTAAACCTATCCATGTGGTTCTTAGTAGGACATAGTGGAAGGATTGGCTGTGTATATTCACTCCACAAAGAGTGCTATCTATCAGACGATACTTTACGTAGAGGTGTTTGTGTCCTCACCTCTCTTTTATGAGCTTCTGCATGCTGTCCTCCAATCAAGTGTCTTGAAAAACCTGACCCAAAATATAGGCACTTCTGAGATGTCCGCTAGGAGATGGCCAAGGTCAAATGTGATGGTTAGTCCCTCATACACCATGAAGGACCCTGTGTCCCCCGGCCCTCTCCATATTTGTACCTTTGTTTCATCTGGCTGTGAACACATTGGACAAAAGTGCAATATTGCATGCAGAGTTCAAATTAGGGGAACTTTTGAGGCCTACTTTTTATATAACTGGGCACTCTACTCTGCACTGGGGCCTGTATTATCTGAGCAGACACCTGCCTACTGCTGTTTTCATCCTTCCACTTGACATTGTGCCTTGGATGTTTTTCCGATTACTGCCAAACTTGAACTCCACTTGGATTGACTCTTTTTGACCCTCCGACGGCTCGGTGTAGCACTCGCCTCCCTCCTGGCTTTCTGCCGGCCTGTACTGGAAACTACATCCCCTCCAAGGTGCTTCTCTCCTGGCTATCATACTGGTAACACATTCTCTGTTCTGTTTCGGCCCCAGCATTTCATTTCATTTATATTTTACCTTTATTTAACTAGGCAAGTCAGTTAAAGAACATATTCTTATTTACAATGAAGGCCTAGGAACAGTGGGTTAACGTCCTTGTTCAGAACGACATATTTTTACTTTGTCAGCTCGGGGATTCAATCTAGCAATCTTTCCACTTTATATAAAATTACCATGCAAAATGTGTATGTAAAATGTATGTATATATAGCAGAAAAGGGGAAGGACTGCCCGTTCCATGATCTCGCCATCACGGTTGACAACTCCATTGTGTCCTCCTCCCAGAGCGCTAAGAACCTTGGCGTGATCCTGGACAACACCCTGTCGTTCTCAACTAACATCAAGGCGGTGGCCCGTTCCTGTAGGTTCATGCTCTACAACATCCGCAGAGTACGACCCTGCCTCACACAGGAAGCGGCGCAGGTCCTAATCCAGGCACTTGTCATCTCCCGTCTGGATTACTGCAACTCGCTGTTGGCTGGGCTCCCTGCCTGTGCCATTAAACCCCTACAACTCATCCAGAACGCCGCAGCCCGTCTGGTGTTCAACCTTCCCAAGTTCTCTCACGTCACCCCGCTCCTCCGCTCTCTCCACTGGCTTCCAGTTGAAGCTCGCATCCGCTACAAGACCATGGTGGCTTGCCTACGGAGCTGTGAGGGGAACGGCACCTCAGTACCTCCAGGCTCTGATCAGGCCCTACACCCAAACAAGGGCACTGCGTTCATCCACCTCTGGCCTGCTCGCCTCCCTACCACTGAGGAAGTACAGTTCCCGCTCAGCCCAGTCAAAACTGTTCGCTGCTCTGGCCCCCAATGGTGGAACAAACTCCCTCACGACGCCAGGACAGCGGAGTCAATCACCACCTTCCGGAGACACCTGAAACCCCACCTCTTTAAGGAATACCTAGGATAGGATAAGTAATCCTTCTCACCCCCCCCCCCCTAAAAGATTTAGATGCACTATTGTAAAGTGGCTGTTCCACTGGATGTCATAAGGTGAATGCACCAATTTGTAAGTCGCTCTGGATAAGAGCGTCTGCTAAATGACTTAAATGTAAATGTAAATGTAAAAACAAATAAACAAGATAGGTGTCCTCAGAAGAGGAGGGGTGGATGATATTAATATTTTTATTTTATTTTTTTAAGCCAGTCTGGCTTAGGCACAGACTGGCAAACTTAAAAGCAATTTAGGTATCATTGTGTAAGAAAAATCTGAAAGGCTAAATCTGATTACCATGTAATCACTCTTTCAGAACCCGGCTAAAATCGGGACAACTGTCAAATCGCTGTAGGGTTCTACCTCCTCCTCTCTGCCACAACAAATGAATTCAGACACTGGCCTCATTGCGGAAGAAAATGCTATTATTGATGCATTCAATCACTATTTTATTTCAGCGGGCTATCTCTTTGAAAGAACTTCTAAGCCTATACACAATGATACTGGGCTGAATGCTGATAGGGGAAACTTGCTGAATGATCAGAGAAAGAACAAATTCTTATTTACAATGATTGCCTACCAAGAGGCAAAAGGCCTCCTGCATGGTACTGGGGCTGGGATAAAAGCATGTAAATGTAGGACAAAACACACATCACGACAAAAGAGAGACCTAAGATAACAACAGAGCATGCCATCAACACATGACAACACAGCATGGTAGCAACATGACAACAACACGGTAGCGAAACAACATGGCAGCAGAACAACATGGTAGCAGCACAAACATGGTACAAACTTTGTTAGGCACAGACAACAGCACAAAGGGCAAAATGGTAGAGACAACAATACATCACACAAAGCAGGCACAAATGTCAGTAAGAGTGTCCATGATTGAGTCTTTGACTGTAGAGATAAAAACTGTCCAGTTTGAGTGTTTTTTGCAGTTCATTCCAGTTGCCAGCAGCAGCTAACTGAAAGAGGAGCGACCCAGGGATGTGTGTAAACATCTCGCCGCTCAAGAGTACCCTTAGCTGCCAATCTATAAATTACGTCTCTGTAATCTAGCATGAGTAGGAAGGTCATCTGAATCAGTGTTAGTTTGGTGTAACAGTTGTTAAAGTACTATGTGAATTTCACCAGGTTCATATATGAATATGTTGTGTTGATTTGTTATGCATGCCTGCATCCTGGGAGTAGGGGAGTGTGTACTTACGTGAGAACAAGAAGTACACAGCATTTACCACACCGATGGGACATTATGAGTACAATCGCATGCCACAAGGTCTGTGTAACAGCTCGGCCTCTTTCATGAGAATGATGTTGAGTATATTTGGGGACCTAAACTTCTCAAATCTATTTTGTTACCTAGATGACTTGTTGGTCTTTGCACCCACCGAGGAACAGGCTCTACAGCGACTTGAAGTTGTGTTTAGCCATCTAAGAGCCAACAATCTCAAACTAGCACCAAAAAAATGCCACTTCCTACGAAGAACAGTGAAATTCCTCGGACAGATCATTAAAGAGGATGGTGTGTCAGTGGATCCTGAGAAGGTGGGGGCCATTGCCAAGATGAGCCAAGCTCAGCTGATGGAGGCAGATGGATGCACTCCCTCTGCTCAGAGGCTGAAATCCTTCTTGGGTATGGTATTATATTACCAGCACTTCGTTCCTGACTGTTCTGCTAAAGCCAGACCTTTGTTTCCACACTGGGGGTCAAAAGGGAAGAGGAAGAGATGAGAAGAAGGGCAACAGTGGGATTATCCCACTGCATTTGGCCCATAGCATTTGCGAGCAAGACCCTGAGTAAGTCGCAGAGAAGGTATCCTGCACACAGACTTGAATTTCTAGCACTGAAATGGAGTGTGTGTGAGAAATTCAGTCACTGGCTTAAGGGGCACGAGTTCACTGTCTGGACAGATAGTAACCCGTTAACGTACATCATGACAAAACCCAAACTGGACGCTTGCGAGCAAAGATGGGTAGCCAAGCTGGCACCGTAAAACTTTGATTTGAAGCGTATCCCAGGCAGAAAGAATACAGTAGCAGATGCACTGAGCCGCGACCCCTTTGCAGTGACTGTCGCGCAGAGACTGATGAGGGAGTCCTACCTAGCACTTCTGTCTGAGGCTGTTGGGATGCTGAATGATGATGTCCAAGATGCCTTCCGTTGGGCTTCTTATCCCCAGGAGATAACCTTTTTGACCACTGCTGAAGTGAAGGCCATAGAGTGCCTTGCGAAAGTATTCGGCCCCCTTGAACTTTGCGACCTTTTGCCACATTTCAGGCTTCAAACATAAAGATATAAAAAAATATTTTTTTGTGAAGAATCAACAACAAGTGGGACACAATCATGAAGTGGAACGACATTTATTGGATATTTCAAACTTTTTTAACAATTCAAAAACTGAAAAATTGGGCGTGCAAAATTATTCAGCCCCCTTAAGTTAATACTTTGTAGCGCCACCTTTTGCTGCGATTACAGCTGTAAGTCGCTTGGGGTATGTCTCTATCAGTTTTGCACATCGAGAGACTGACATTTTTCCCATTCCTCCTTGAAAAACAGCTCGAGCTCAGTGAGGTTGGATGGAGAGCATTTGTGAACAGCAGTTTTCAGTTCTTTCCACAGATTCTCGATTGGATTCAGGTCTGGACTTTGACTTGGCCATTCTAACACCTGGATATGTTTATTTTTGAACCATTCCATTGTAGATTTTGATTTATGTTTTGGATCATTGTCTTGTTGGAAGACAAATCTCCGTCCCAGTCTCAGGTCTTTTGCAGACTCCATCAGGTTTTCTTCCAGAATGGTCCTGTATTTGGCTCCATCCATCTTCCCATCAATTTTAACCATCTTCCCTGTCCCTGCTGAAGAAAAGCAGGCCCAAACCATGATGCTGCCACCACCATGTTTGACAGTGGGGATGGTGTGTTCAGGGTGATGCGCTGTGTTGCTTTTACGCCAAACATAACGTTTTGCATTGTTGCCAAAAAGTTCAATTTTGGTTTCATCTGACCAGAGCACCTTCTTCCACATGTCTTCTTGCCACTCTTCCATAAAGGCCAGATTTGTGCAATATACGACTGATTGTTGTCCTATGGACAGAGTGTCCCACCTCAGCTGTAGATCTCTACAGTTCATCCAGAGTGATCATGGGCCTCTTGGCTGCATCTCTGATCAGTCTTCTCCTTGTATGAGCTGAAAGTTTAGAGGGACGGCTAGGTCTTGGTAGATTTGCAGTGGTCTGATACTCCTTCCATTTCAATATTATCGCTTGCACAGTGCTCCTTGGGATGTTTAAAGCTTGGGAAATCTTTTTGTATCCAAATCCGGCTTTAAACTTCTTCACAACAGTATATCAGACCTGCCTGGTGTGTTCCTTGTTCTTCATGATGCTCTCTGCGCTTTTAACGGATCTCTGAGACTATCACAGTGCAGGTGCATTTATACGGAGACTTGATTACACACAGGTGGATTGTATTTATCATCATTAGTCATTTAGGTCAACATTGGATGATTCAGAGATCCTCACTGGGGCTGAATAATTTTGCACGCCCAATTTTTCAGTTTTTGATTTGTTAAAAAGTTTGAAATATCCAATAAATGTCGTTCCACTTCATGATTGTGTCCCACTTGTTGTTGATTCTTCACAAAAAATACAGTTTTATATCTTTATGTTTGAAGCTTGAAATGTGGCAAAAGGTCGCAAAGTTCAAGGGGGCCGAATACTTTCGCAAATCACTGTATGTCAGCTCCATATTGACTGGGAATGTTCAACGGAGATGCAAGCAATCCAGCTTGGTTCCAACACCCAACGGCTGCTTTCTCCTGGTATTGACACTTTGCCTGAACTCTCGCACGAGGAACTTCGAGATCTCCAGCTGTAAGACTCTGTGACTTCCAAGGTCATCCCTTTCGTCTTCAATAAGAAACGGCCCACCAGACGAGATCGATACAATGTTTCTTCTAAAGTGTTGTTGCTGATGAAACAGTGGGATCGCTTGATCCTAAGAGAGGGAGTTCTGTATCGTGTCATTAAGGAGAGTCACACAAACCGGGAAAGTTCCAGTATGTCTTGCCAGAGGTGTTGAGACTCAAAGCGTTGACTGGCATTCACGACCTTGCAGGACTTCAAGGCCAAGCAAGAACTCTAGCTCTGGCCAGACAGAGATTTTTCTGACCTGAAATGGAGAGAGACATCAAGGAGAATGTGCGCTGCTGCCAGAGATGCGTTCCAGCAAAGACTCCAGAGCCAGCGGCTAGAGCCCCGTCAGAGAGCATCAAAACTTGCTCTCCCATGGAGTTGGTGTGTTTGGATTTTTGGACAGCGGAAGACTGTAAGAAGAACTCAGTTGATGTTCTGGTGGTGACTGACCACTTCACTAAACTTGCCCATGCATGGCCATGCAGAAACCAGACAGCCAAGCAAGTAGCTCGTAAACTGTGGGATCATGTCTTCTGTGTCTACGGCTTTGCATCAAGGATCCATACTGATCAAGGCACACATTTTGAGAGTGAGCTAATAGCAGAACTGCTTAACCTGTTACTCCTACCCCTACTTTTTCGAACGTTCTGTTAAAAATCGCGCAACATTTCAGCGCCCTGCTGCTCATGCCAGGAATATAGTATATTGTGACCGCCCTGAATTTTTCTGAACCGTCTCAGTGCAGCTCCTTCCAATAGGGCGCTTTCCCTTTAATTCCCAATTAAATAGCCAGCATCAGCTGCGCAAAAGTGGGGTTGTGATGGAGACGTGACTGAGGATGTGTTCAACCCTCAGTTCCCGAAGCTTCTCTATTACGTTTGTTTTGTTGCCTTTAAGAGAGTTTACCCAGGATCGGATCCACTCTTTGCGTCCGTGGACTACACCTCTCGTGGCCTTTCTCTGAGTTCACTGAACTCCTTTACCGGGCTGGACTCTTTTTAGGCCCGAGGTACAGGACATTTCTGGAGGAACCAGAACTCATTGTGATATTATTATATGTGTGTGTGTAATCATTGTTGTTGCTAATACAACCCACGCAACAGAATATAGTTGTTTTTGAAGTTCTTTCCAATGTTTTAAGGGTTTATGAAAAGTTTATTTCCATCCTGACTTTTACATAAGTCCTTTGTATTGGTGTAGACTTGACGGACCAGATGGGACTCATTCCCACCCAAACTAAAAGGAGAAACCAATGTTTTCTCTGGTAGGCACAACCTACCTGGCACCCCTATAAATAATAATCTCAAGTCAAAACCGTTACAATATGCATATGATTAGTATGTGTGGATAGAAAACACTCAGACGTTTATAAAACTGGTTAAATCACAGCTGTGACTATAACAGAACGTGCGTTTCATCGAAAAGCACAGGAAAATCTGATCACTGAAAATTGGAAAATATATCAATGCGCCACTTGCATGTATTGTCTATGGGAAAGCAAATTACCTGGAGCCGAGATTGCAATTCCTACAGCTTCCACACGATGTCAACAGTCTTGTCATTTGCCTAGGCTTTGTTTCTTGGTCAAACGAAGAAGAGACAGCCCATTTCTTCAGGTCTCGGACCGGATATTTTGGTTGAGATTTACCCGGACATTATTTCCAGACGTACCCCTATAGAATATACAGCTAATACCTAAAGTTGCATTAAAAAAGTATTTCGAAGTGTTTTGTGAAAGTTTATTGTCGGCTTTTTTAATTAAAAAAAATGATGTTACGTTATAAGACGCTATTTTTTTCGTTTATCACACAGTCTTCATAGATCGATATCTAGGCTATATATGGACCGATGTAATTGAAAAAAGACCCAATAGTGATTATGGGACATCTAGGAGTGCCAACAAAGAAGATGGTCAAAGGTAATGAATGTTTTATATTTTATTTGTGCGGTTTGTGTAGCGCCGACTATGCTAATTATTTTGTTTACTTCCCCTGCTGGTCTTTTGGGGTGTTACATGCTATCAGATAATAGCTTCTCATGCTTTCGCCGAAAAGCACTGACTTGTTGCCTGGATTCACAACGAGTGTAGTTTTAATTCAATACCATGCATGTGTATTTTAATGAACGTTTGAGTTTTAACTAGTACTATTAGCATTTAGCGTAGCGCATTTGCATTTCAGATGTCTAGATGGGACGCCTGCGTGTCAGGTAGGAGCAAGAGGTTAAGCTCTCCGGTGTCCAAAAGTCAAGAACCACAGCATATCACCCAATGGGGAATGGAGAAACTGAACGCTTCAACAGGACTTAAGGTAGCATGGTCAGGAGTCTGCCCTTGAAAACCAAAGAACATTGGCCTGAACAAATCCAGTCTTTAACATCTGCCTACAATGCCACTGTTCACGAGACTACGGGCTATGCTCCATTCTTTCTCATGTTTGATAGAGTCCCTCGGCTACCAGTGGATGTTATGTTCCGCAATGTTTTGGATGACTCCAGTGTTGTGGATTGCAACAAGTATATCGAGACTCTGATCACTGGGCTGAAGGAAGCTATGAGTGTTGCCCAAAGGCACACTGACAAGCAACAGTGACGACAAGGTCGGGAGTATGACAAGCGGGTTAAAGGCTTCGGTTTGTCCATGGGGGATCGTGTCCTCACCGCCAACAAGGGTGAAAGGGGCCGCCGCAAGTTGGCTGACAAGTGGAACCCCGAGATTTTCACAGTGACTTCATTCAATCCACAAACTCACACGTACATAATCCAAGACCGTTACAGCAGAGAGAAAGTGCTTCACAGGAATCTACTGCTGCAGGTGAATTTCCTGCCATTTTAAATTGATGATTCAGTGCACTTCAATGACAGTAATGCTGAAGGGCCTTCAATCAATGTAGATGCAGGAGAGGTCACCCACTCCGGCGATGGACTAGACAGGGAAGACATGGAGGACTCTGGGGAGGAAAGTGCATCCTGGCTGGCGGAGGATTCAAGCGATTACTCCGAGCTCTGGACATCGGATAGAAAGTCAGAGCCAGAAGAATCTTGTTTGCTTGAGGAAAATGACCGGGGAAGCACCTCTGAGATTCTGGAGCTGATTCCTTCAAACCCACCTCTGATCAATGATCTAAGGCCAGAGCCACTGTTAGTCACCATGGCCCCTAGCCCAGTGGCAGGTCACACAAGGACGGGGAGGGTAGTTAAACCAGTAAAGAGACTAATAGAGTCAATCCACCAGAAGGTGTAAGTTTAACATAGTACAGAGAGATGATTTAGTACAGAATTTTTAAAAGAATGTAGGTATAGTGTAAGAGGCACTATGCATCTAAGGGTAGTTTTGAGCTGAATTCAGAATTAAGCCTTGAGTTTGGTAGGTTATTTTGTTGTTTTACAAGGTTGGTGAAATTCAGGAGGGTGAATGTAACAGTGTGAATTTCACCAGGTTCATATATTAATATTAATATATTAATATATTAATATGTTGTGTTGATGTGTTATGCATGCCTGCATCCTGGGAGAAGGGGAGTGTGTACTTACTTACGTTTTGCCCTGCGTGCTCGTGCTCAAATGATTTTGATGCACTGAGAGAGGTAGGCACGCTTTTTCTGTCTTCAGAAATTCTTTTAAGTACAAAGTCATACACACGGTGTTTTGTTCATGAATAATGATGTATATTTAGAGGTTACTCATAAGTGGATGGTATTGTTAAGATGCACTTGTAATTGTACTTTTTAGGATGATATCAACATTCTGAATTCAACATGTGGTTAATAGCTAGCTAAGGTATTAGCAGGCTATTGTATGTGTGAACGATGGCTAGCTCCTCGAATGATCCCAGTCCCTCCTATTGTGCATCTGTTGTAGAAAGAGACGATTCTCAGAACATATGTGCTCTACAAATGTTTTATTTCCTTTTGGATGCAGAGAGTGAGTTCTGCTTGATTAAAACTACCTGATCTCCAAAGTCCACATCTATAGTCTCAATCAACCATACACAACGCAGAGTTACAGCGGTGCAGTATAGCACCGGTTACATTGCCAGCTGGGGTGAAAGAGGAGTGATTACATGAGGACATGTGGACTTGTTTACATACTGCTGTGCGGTTTGTTGCTAACGTTACTTTGCCACCTGCCAACTTTACGTTTTTTACTTCCTACATTTTTAATAGCCATTTTAATATTTAATTTTTCCCTCGCTCTACCTTTTTCATTTGACTTTTTCACCTCGGACGCTTTATCTAGACAGGGTTCTAAACGACCTCCACCAGCCGAAGCTAAGTAGTAACATTAACGCTAACGCCACTGCCACGAAGCTAGCACCAGTTAGCCGTGAGCTAGGCGCATCTCCCGGCGAGCAAACTAAATTCCATAATACCTCTTTCGCCATCTGGCTTGGATTCTCTGTCGACATGACGCCCCGCCGCACCACCACGACTGGTCTGCCGACGAATACTCCATCCGCTGTGCCTTCAACCAGCCTCCGTCGGAGCAAACGCTCCTACTAGCCCCTTGCTACTAACTTTAAATGCCGTGTCGCTAGCGTAGTGGCGGCTTCCCTGTTCCATCTACTGCTGCCCCCTGGAAACTATGATCATTTGGCTACATAGCTGATGCCTGCTGGACTGTCCATTAATCATGGTACTCCATTCTGTTTATTTATTTTTTTATCTGGCGGCCCCAGCCGCGAACTCAGACACTGTGTGTAGTTAATCCGACCCTCTCTGCCTAGTCATCGCCATTTTACCGGCTGTTGTTTTGTTAGCTGATTAGCTGTTGTTGTCTCACCTATTGTTTTAGCTAGCTCTCCCAATCAACACCTGCGATTACTTTATGCCTCGCTGCATGTCTCTCTCAAATGTCAATATGCCTTGTATACTGTTGTTCAGGTTAGTTATCATTGTTTTAGTTTACAATGGAGCCCCTAGTTCCACTCTTCATACCCTTGATACCTCCTTTGTCCCACCTCCCACACATGCGGTGACCTCACCCATTACAAACAGCATGTCCAGAGATACAACCTCTCTTATTATCACCCCACCATACCCCTGTCTGCGCATTATGCCCTGAATATACTCTACCACGCCCAGAAATCTGCTCCTTTTATTCTTTGTCCCCATCGCTGTAGGCGACCAGTTTTGATAGCTTTTAGCCGCACCCTCATTCTACTCCTCCTCTGTTCCGCGGGTGATGTGGAGGTAAACCCAGGCCCTGCTTGTCCCCAGGCACCCTCATTTGTTGACTTCTGTGATCGAAAAAGCCTTGGTCTCATGCATGTCAACATCAGAAGCTTCCTCCCTAAGTTTGTTTTACTCACTGCTTTAGCACACTCTGCCAACCCTGATGTCCTTGCCATGTCTGAATCCTGGCTTAGGAAGGCCACCAAAAATTCTGAGATTTCCATACCCAACTATAACATTTTCCGTCAAGATAGAACTGCCAAAGGGGGAGGAGTTAGCCTGCAAAGTAATGTCATACTTTCCAGGTCCATACCCAAACAGTTTGAACTTATACATTTTTTAATTAATCTCTCCAGAAATAAGTCTCTCACTGTTGCCGCCTGCTTACCGACCCCCCTCAGCTCCCAGCTGTGCCCTGGACACATTGAATTGATCGCCCCCCATCTAGCTTCAGAGTTTGTTCTGTTAGGTGACCTAAACTGGGGTATGCGTAACACCCCGGCAGTCCTAGAATCTAAGCTAGATGCCCTCAATCTCACACAAATCATCAAGAAACCCACCAGGTACAACCCTGGATCTGTAAACAAGGGCACCCTCATAGACATTATCCTGACCAACTGGCCCTCCAAATACACCTCCGTTGTCTTCAATCAGGATCTCAGCGATCACTGCCTCATTGCCTGTATCCGCTACAGGTCCGCAATCAAACGACCGCCCCTAATCACTGTCAAACGCTCCCTAAAACACTTCTGCGAGCAGGCCTTTCTAATCGACCTGGCCCTGGTATCCTGGAAGGATATTGACCTCATCCAGTCAGTTGAGGATGCCTGGTCATTCTTTAAAAATAACTTCCTCACCATCTTAGATAAGCATTCTCCGTTCAAAAAATGCAGAACTAAAAACAGATATAGCCCTTGGTTTACTCCAGACCTGACAGCTCCAGACCAACACAAAAGAAATCCTGTGGCGGACTGCAATAGCATTGAATAGTCCTCGCAATATGCAACTGTTCAGGGAAGTCAGGAACCAATACACGCAGTCAGCCAGGAAAGCAAAGGCCAGCTTTTTCAAGCAGAAATTTGCTTCCTGTAGCTCTAAATCCAAAAAGTTCTAGGACACTGTAAAGTCCATGGAGAACAAGAGCACCTCCTCCCAGCTGCCCACTGCACTGAGGCTAGGTAACACGGTCACTTCCGATAAATCCATGATAATCGCAAACTTCAACAAGCATTTCTCAACAGCTGGCCATGCCTTCCTCCTGGCTACTCCTACCTCGGCCAACAGCTCCGTCCCCCCCCCGCCCCCCCCACAGCTACTCGCCCAAGCCTCCCCAGCTTCTCCTTTACCCAAATCCAGATGGCAGATGTTCTGAAAGAGCTGCAAAACCTGGACCCGTACAAATCAGTATATCAGTATCAGTATATATATATCAATGATGTTGCTCTTGCTGCGGGCGATTCCCTGATCCACCTCTACACAGACGACACCATTCTGTATACTTCTGGCCCTTCCTTGGACACTGTGCTATCGAACCTCCAAACGAGCTTCAATGCCATACAACACTACTTCCGTGGCCTCCAACTGCTCTTAAACGCCAGTAAGACCAAATGAATGCTTTTCAACCGTTCGCTGCCTGTACCCGCACGCCCGACTATCATCACCACCCTGGATGATTCCGACCTAGAATATGTGGAAATCTATAAGTACCTGACGACCAGGTGGCGAATCGCATCTCTGCATGTCTGGCAGACATATCAGTCTGGATGACGGATCACCACCTCAAGCTGAACCTCGGCAAGACGGAGCTGCTCTTCCTCCCGGGGAAGGACTGCCCGTTCCATGATCTCGCCATCACGGTTGACAACTCCATTGTGTCCTCCTCCCAGAGCGCTAAGAACCTTGGCGTGATCCTGGACAACACCCTGTCGTTCTCAACTAACATCAAGGCGGTGGCCCGTTCCTGTAGGTTCATGCTCTACAACATCCGCAGAGTACGACCCTGCCTCACACAGGAAGCGGCGCAGGTCCTAATCCAGGCACTTGTCATCTCCCGTCTGGATTACTGCAACTCGCTGTTGGCTGGGCTCCCTGCCTGTGCCATTAAACCCCTACAACTCATCCAGAACGCCGCAGCCCGTCTGGTGTTCAACCTTCCCAAGTTCTCTCACGTCACCCCGCTCCTCCGCTCTCTCCACTGGCTTCCAGTTGAAGCTCGCATCCGCTACAAGACCATGGTGGCTTGCCTGCGGAGCTGTGAGGGGAACGGCACCTCAGTACCTCCAGGCTCTGATCAGGCCCTACACCCAAACAAGGGCACTGCGTTCATCCACCTCTGGCCTGCTCGCCTCCCTACCACTGAGGAAGTACAGTTCCCGCTCAGCCCAGTCAAAACTGTTCGCTGCTCTGGCCCCCAATGGTGGAACAAACTCCCTCACGACGCCAGGACAGCGGAGTCAATCACCACCTTCCGGAGACACCTGAAACCCCACCTCTTTAAGGAATACCTAGGATAGGATAAGTAATCCTTCTCACCCCCCTAAAGATTTAGATGCACTATTGTAAAGTGGCTGTTCCACTGGATGTCATAAGGTGAATGCACCAATTTGTAAGTCGCTCTGGATAAGAGCGTCTGCTAAATGACTTAAATGTAATGTAAATGTAGGTGTCTGGCTAGACTGTAAACTCTCCTTCCAGACTCATATTAAACATCCTAGATGCCCTTCCAGACTCCCTCCACCTACCCAAGGATGTCATAGTACAAAAATCGGTTAACCACCTAACTGAGGAACTAAATTTAACTTTACGTAATACCTTAAATGTGGTTGCACCCCTGAAAACAAAAAAACATTTGTCATAAGAAACTACCTCCCTGGTATACAGAAAATGCCCAAGCCCTGAAGCAAGCTTCCAGAAAATTGGAACGGAAATGGTGCTCATCCAAACTGGAAGCCTTCCGACTAGCTTGGAAAAACAGTACTGTACAATATTGAAGAGCCCTCACTGCTGCTCGATCATCCTATTTTTTTCCAACTTAATTAATGAGAATAACAATCCAAAATGTATTTTTGATACTGTGGCAAAGCTAACTAAAAAGCATTCCCCAAGAGAGGATGGCTTACACTACAGCAGTGATAAATTCATGAACCTCTTTGACGAAAAGATCATTATCATTAGTGAGCAAATTACGGACTCTTTAAATTTGCGTATTTCTCCAAAGCTCAGTTGTCCTGAGTCTGCACAACACTGCCAGGACCTAGGTTTAAGGGAGACACTCAAGTTTATTAATCCTATATATTTTGATACATTCATGAAAATATTAATGGCCTCTAAACCTTCAATCTGCATACGGGACCCTATTCCAACTAAATTACTGAAAGAGCTGCTTCCTGTGCTTGGCCCTCCTATGTTGAACATGATAAACGGCTCCCTATCCACCGGATGTGTACCAAACTCACCAAAAGTGGCAGTAATAAAGCCTCTCTTGAAAAAGCCAAACTGTGAGCCAGAAAATCGGCCTATATCGAATCATTCCTCTCAAAACATTTTGATAAAGCTGTTGCACATTAACTCACTGCCTTCCTGAAGACAAACAATGTATACGGAATGCTTCAGTTTGGTTTTAGACCCCATCATAGCACTAAGACTGCACTCGTGAAGGTGGTAAATTACCTTTTCATGGCGTCAGACCAAGGCTCTGCATCTGTCCTCCTAGACCTTAATGCTGCTTTTGACATCATCGATCATGACATTCTTTTGGAGAGATTGGAAACTTAAATTGGTCTACACAGACAAGTTCAATTAATATTGTTGGTTATACAGTTGTCTCAAATTAAACTGTGAAGGACCAACGTCGTTAATCTGGACCCTGATCTCTCTTTTGACGAACATATCAAGACTATTGCAAAAATCATTGCAAAATTCAGAAATCTTCTGTCCAAAAATTATGCAGAAAAGTTCATCCATGCTTTTGTCACTTCTAGATTAGACTACTGGAATGCTCTACTTTCCGGCTACCTGGATAAAGCACTAAATAAACTTCAGTGAGTGCTAAACACGGCTGCTAGCATCTTGACTAGAACAAAAAAATAGCATATTACTCCAGGGCTAGCCTATCTACACTGGCTTCCTGTAAAGGCTAGGGCTGATTTCAAGGTTTTACTGCTAACCTACAGAGCCTTACATAGGCTTGCTCCTACCTATCTCTCCAATTTGGTCCTGCCGTACATACCTACACGTACACTACGGTAACAAGACGCAGGCCTCCTTATTGTTCCTAGAATTTTTAAGAAAACAGCTGGAGGAAGGGCTTTCTCCTATAGATCTCCATTTTTATAGAATGGTCTGCCTATCCATGTGAGAGACTCAGACTGTCTTGACCTTTAAGTCTTTATTGAAGACTCATCTCATCTCACAGCTAAGATGGCGCCGGAGAAGATGACAGACGTTTTATGTGCCCCCAGACGATTGTGTTTTTTTGCTTGTTTATTTGCGTTTGTAACAATTTTTTTGCTTATTTTGTACATGATGTTGCCATTACTGTCTCTTATGACCGAAAATATATTCTAGACATCAGGACTGTGATTACTCACCACGGACTAGCAGAATCCTCTTTTTCCTTTCACAACTCTGCTGAGCCCGAAACAAAGGACACACTGCTTCCTGGGGAACAGGCACCGATCCCCGTGATCTGCATGAAGAGGAGGCGGAGAAAGAGGGGCCGAAGGTTGGGCAGCCTTCTGAGAATTCGTAGGCGATCGAATAAACCCCCAAATCCCTCCATTCTGCTAGAAAAGTGCAATCTATGGACAATAAAATCGACAATTTAGGCAGAAGATTAAACTACTTATGGGACATTAAAAAAGGGAACATCTTATGCTCCACTGAGTCGTGGCTGAATGACGACAACATCAACATACAGCTGGCTGGTTATACAATGTACCGGCAGGATAGAACGGCGGCATCTGGTAAGACATTTTCAACCTCTCCCTGTCCGAGTCTGTAATAACAACATGTTTTAAGCAGACCACCATAGTCCCTGTGCCCAAGAACACTAAGGTAACCTGCCTAAATGACTACCGACGTCTGTAGCCATGAAGTGCTTTGAAATGCTGGTCATGGCTCACATCAACACAATCATCCCTGAAACCATAGACCCAATACAGTTTGCATACCGCCCCAACAGATCCACAAATGATGCAATCTCCATTGCACTCCATAGTGCCCTTTCCCACCTGGACAAAAGGAACACCTATGTGAGAATGCTATTCATTGACTACAGCTCTGCATTCAGCACCATAGTGCCCTCAAGCTCATCAATAAGCTAAAGACCCTGGGACTAAGCACCTCCCTCTGCAACTGGATCCTGGACTTCCTGACGGGCCGTCCCCAGGTGGTAAGGGTAGGTAACAATACATCCGCCACGCTCAGTCCCCTCCTGTACTCTCTGTTCACTCATGACTGCACGGCCAGGAACGACTCCAACACCATCATTACATTTGCCTTACACAATGGTGGTAGGCCTAATCACCGACAACGAGATGATTGTGGACTACAGGAAAAAGAGGACCGAGCACACCCCCATTCTCATCGACGTGGCTGCAGTGGAGAAGGTTGAGAGCTTCAAGTTCCTTGGTGTCCACAACCCCAACAAACGTACATGATCCAAGCACACCAAGACAGTCGTGAAGAGGGCACAACAATACCTATTCCCCCTCAGGAGACTGAAAAGATTTGGCATGGGTCCTCAGATACTCAAAAGGTTCTACAGCTGCACCATCGAGCGCATCTTGACTGGTTGCATCACTGCCTGGTATGGCAACTGCTCGTCCTCCGGCCGCAAGTCAATACAGAGGGTAGTGCGAACGGCCCAGTACATCACTGGGGCCAAGCTTCCTGCCATTCATCCTATACCAGGCGGTGTCAGAGGAGGCCCTAAAAATTGTCAAAGATTACAGCATCCATAGTCATAGACTTCTCTTTTTTCTACCGAACGGCAAGCGGGTCCGGAGCGTCAAGTCTAGGTCCAAGAGGCTTCTAAACACCTTCTTCCCCCAAGCCATAAGACTCCTGAACATCTAGTCAAATGGCAACCCAGACTGTTTGCAGTGCTCCCCCTCTCACCCCTCTTTACACCACTGCTACTCTCTGTCATCTATGCATAGTCACTTTAAAAACTCTACCTACATGAACATCCTACCTCAAATAACCGGTGCCCCCGCACATTGATAGTCTCGCTATTGTTATTTCACTGCTGCTCTTTAATTACTTGTTACTTTCATATCTTATTCCTGTCTGTATTTTTTTAAACTACATTGTTGGTTAGGGGCTCGTAAGTAAGCATTTCCCTTTAAGGTCTACAAATGTTGTATTCAGCGCACGTGACTAATAAAATTGGATTTGATCTTCAGTAGGTTCTATAATTGAGTGTAAAGTGGGTGGGTTATATCCTGCCTGGTTGGCCCTCTCCGGGGGTATCGTCGGACGGTGCCACAGTGTCTCCTGACCCCTCCCGTCTCAGCCTCCAGTATTTATGCTGCACTATATTATGTGCCGGGGGGCTAGGGTCAGTCTGTTATGTCTGGAGAATTTCTCTTGTCTTATCTGGTGTTCTTTGTGAATTTAAGTATGCTCCCTCTAATTCTCTCTCTCCCTCCCCTCCCGGAGGACCTGAGCCCTTGACCATGCATCAGGACTACCTGGCCTGATGACTCATTGCTGTCCCCAGCCCACCTGGTCATGCTGCTGTTCCAGTTTCAACTGTTTTGCCTGTGGCTATGGAATCCTGACCAGTTCACCGCACCTGCTGTCTCTAACTCTGAATGCTCGGCTATGAAAAGCCAACTGACATTTACTCCTGAGTTCCTGACCTGTTGCACCCTCTACAACCACTGTGATTATTATAATTATTTGACCCTGCTGGTCATCTATGAACATTTGAACATCTTGGCCATGTACTGTTACAATCTCAACCCGGCACAGCCAGAAGAGGACTGGCCACACCTCAGAGCCTGGTTCCTCTCTAGGTTTCTTCCTAGGTTCCTGCCTTTGTAGGGAGTATTTCCTAGCCACCGTGCTTCTACATCAGCATTGCTTGCGGTTTTGGGTTTTAGGCTGTGTTTCTGTATAGCACGTTGTGACATTGGCTGATGTAAAAAGGGCTTTATAATACATTTGATTGATTGATTACGATAGAGGAAACCAAGACTAGATGTATAACCTTAGCCTGCAGCTTGGATATGTGCTGAGAGAAGGACAGTGTACAGTCTAGCCGTACTCCCAAGTACTAAACCGTCAGAAGTAGTAATCACACTGGTTCGGAGAGGTACATTCTTCTTACTGAACCACATGACCTTTGTTTTGGATATGTTCAGAACAAGGTTAATTAAAGGCAGAGAAATCTTGTTGGACACCAAGAAAGCATTGTCGTAGAGCGTTTAACCTCAAATCACAAACATTTGTAAATGTACACCTTTGCTCTTTTTTTAACTGAAAAATGCATTTTGAATGTAAACCAATCAGGGTTCAGACCTGGACATAGCAGTATTACATCAACCACTTTAGTTGTTAATGGTCTTTTCAATGCTTTAGACACTACAATGAATGTTCTACTTTGTTTGTGGACCTGTCTGTTGATCATGCTATTTTATTGAATAAGTTGTCTTCAATTGGCCTGAGCTCTGACACCTGTTCATGGTTTCATGGTTATCTTAGTGATAGAACTCAGACCATCGTGATTGATGGGGTTGAGTCTGAATTTCTTTGAAGTGCATAAGGTGTACAACGGGTCGAACTGTTCTCTTCACAGTTTATTTAAACATCATTAGTCAATCTGTAAACAATTGTTAACTTCATCTATATGCGGATGATACTATTATGTATATTATTGTCCAGACTGTTCATCTGACTGTGTCAAAACTACAGTCAGATTTTTTAGCTATGTTGATTTAAAACGGGCAAAACAAAATGCATGTTTTTAAACTCTCGTAAGAATGTTTCAGATTGTCACGACTTCTGCCGAAGTCGATGCCTCTCCTTGTTCGGGCGGTGCTCGGCAGTCTACGTCACCGGTCTTCTAGCCATCCATTGGTTTTGTCTTGTCTTCCCACACACCTGTTTTCAATCCCATTCATTACCTGTTGTGTATTTAACCCTCTGTTTCCCCTCATGTCTTTGTAAGAGATTGTTTATTGTCAGTGTTGTGTTTGTTGTATAGGTGTGTGACGGGGTCCTCGTACCCATGTTTGTTTATATTCTGTTCTTATTAGTGTTATGGAGCATGTTACGTGGACATTCATTAAAAGACTCAATTTTACACTCCGTTTGACTCTCCTGCGCCTGACTTCCTTGCCACCTATACACACGACTCTAACACAGATAAACTACATGTTCACTCATTCGATGGTTCTCCAATTGAACGTGTTCCCGCATATAAATACTTAGGCATTTGGATTGAAATGGATTTGACGTTTTAAAAACATATAGATGAGCTGGTTAAGAAGTTAAGATTTAAAGTTGGCTTTTTCCACAGAAACAGATTGTGCCTTTCTCAGTAGAATGCAGATTATTATTATTATTAACCTTTTTATCAGTTCATAATTATGGTGATATTATATTATGATCCTATATCAAAAGGTTGGCTGGACATCACTCAAGACCCGTAGATCTCTACATTACTCCCTTTTTGTTTACAAGGCTCTACTTCATAAACTATACTTCAACAGCAAAGTCTCATTTCACTTTTATGTTGAAGTATAGACACCTGAGTTGCCCAACTTTTTCACAGGATTGGTTAACTCTCGAGGTTCCTAGGGTCTCCACCGAGCTATGTAAATCTGCTTTTAGTTTTAATGCACTGTATTGCTGGAACACAATTGTAAAGACATTTAATCTTAAAGTGCCGGTGCCGTTCGGGCAGTTTGGAGTATTGATTGGGAACTCATTTGTGGGAGGAAGGTAACTGTTTTTTTGGGTGATTTGTGATGTTTTACTTGTGCTTCCCACAACCGTGTTTTTGTATTTTAATGTGTATATACAGTATATGTATATTTTGTGTATAATTGAATTGAATTCCGGCACCGACAGAGATGGCCGCCTCGCTTCGCGTTCCTAGGAAACTATGCAGTATTTTGTTTTTTTACGTGTTATTTCTTACATTGGTACCCCAGGTAATCTTAGGTTTTATTACATACAGTCGGGAGGAACTACTGGATATAGGAGCAACGTCAACTCACCATCATTACGACCATTACGAACAAGGTTGATGAAATCCGAGCAAGGGTAGCATTCTAGAGAGACATAAGAGACTGTAACGTTCTTTGCTTCACGGAAACATGGCTCACTCGAGACACGCTATCTGAGTCGGTACAGCCAGCTGGTTTCTTCACGCATCGCGGAGACAGAAACAAGCATATTTCTGGTAAGAAGAGGGGCGGGGGTGTATGCCTTATGATTAATGAGACGTGGTGTGAACATAACAACACACAGGAACTCAGGTCCTTCTGTTCTCCTGACTTAGAATTCCTCACAATCAAATGTCGACCGCATTATCTACCAAGAGATTTCTCTTTGTTTATACAGCCGCATATATTCCCCCCCAAGCAGACACATCGATGGCCCTGAACAAACTTTATTTGACTCTATGTCATCTGGAAACCACATATCCTGAGGCTGCATTCATTGTAGCTCGGATTTTAACAAGGCAATTTTTTTTTTTCTTTTTTTTTCACCTTTAGTTAACTAGGTAGGCTAGTTGAGAACAAGTTCTCATTTGCAACTGCGACCTGGCCAAGATAAAACAAAGCAGTGTGACACAGACAACAACACAGAGTTACACATGGAGTAAACAATAAACAAGCCAATAACACAATAAACAAGTCAATGACACAGTAGAAAAAAGAAAGTTTTACAGTGTGTTCAAAAGGCATGAGGAGGTAGGCAATAAATAGGCCATAGGAGCAAATAGTTACAATTTAGCAGATTAACACTGGAGTGATAAATGAGCAGATGATGATGTGCAAGTAGAGATACTGGTGTGCAAAAGAGCAGAAAAGTAAATTAAATAAAAACAGTATGGGGATGAGGTAGATAGATTGGGTGGGCAATTTACAGATAAAAACTGAAATCTGAAAACAAGACTCCTTAAATTCTATCAGCATATCGATTATGCTACCAGGGCTGGTAAAACCCTGTATCATTGTTATTCTAATTTCCGCGACGCATATAAGGCCCGCCCCCGCCCCCCTTTACCACGACTCCATTTTGTTGCTTCCAGCCTAAAGACATAAACTAAAACAGGAAGCTCCCGCTCACAGGTCTGTTCAACGCTGGTCCGACCAATCTGATTCCACGCTTCAAGATTGCTTCGATCACTTGGATTGGGATATGTTCTGCATTGCATCAAACAACAACATTGACGAATACGCTGATTCGGTGAGCGAGTGCATTGGCGATGTCGTACCCACAGCAACTACTAAAACATTCCCCAACCAGAAACCGTGGATTGATGGCAGCATTCGCGCAAAACTGAAATCGCGAACCACTTCTTTTGACCAGGTCAAGGTGACCGGAAACATGACCGAATACAAACAGTGTAGCTATTCCCTCCGCATGGCAATCAAACAAGCTAAGCGTCAGTATAGAGACAAAGTAGAGTCGCAATTCAACGGCTCAGACACAAGAGGTATGTGGCAGGGTCTACAGTCAATCACGGATTACAAAATGAAAACCATCCCCGTCTCGGACCAGGATGTGCACCAGACAGACTAAACAACTTCTTTGCTCGCTTTGAGGACAATACAGTGCCACTGACACGGCCCGCTACCAAAACCTGCGGACTCTCCTTCACTGCAGCCTACGTGAGTAAAACATTTAAACGTGTTAACCCTCGCAAGGCTGCAGGCCCAAGCGGCATCCCAAGCCGCGTCCTCAGAGCATGCGCAGACCAGTTGGCTGGGGTGTTTACGGACATATTCAATCAATCCTTATACCAGTCTGTTGTTCAAACATGCTTCAAGAGGGCCACCATTGTTCCTGTTCCCAAGAAAGCTAAGGTAACTGAGCTAAATGACTACCGCCCCGTAGCACTCACTTCCGTCCTCATGAAGTGCTTTGAGAGACTAGTCAAGGACCATATCACCTCCACCCTACCTGACACCCTAGACCCACTCCAATTTGCTTTCCGCCCCAATAGGTCCACAGATGACGCAATCGCAACTACACTGCACACTGCCCTAACCCATCTGGACAAGAGGAATACCTACGTGAGAATGCTGTTCATTGTCTACAGCTCAGCATTTAACACCATCGTACCCTCCAAACTCGTCACAAAGCTTGAGACCCCGCCCTGTGCAACTGGGTACTGGACTTCCTGACGGGCCGCCCCCAGGTGGTGAGGGTAGGTAACAACATCTCCACCCCGCTGATCCTCAACACTGGGGCCCCACAAGGGTGTGTTCTGAGCCCTCTCCTGTAATCCCTGTTCACCCACAACTGCGTGACCATGCACTCCTCCAACTCAATCATCAAGTTTGCAGATGACACTACAGTGGTAGGCTTGATAACCAACAATGACGAGAAGGCCTACAGGGAGGAGGTGAGGGCCCTCGGATTGTGGCGTCAGGAAAATAACCTCACACTCAACGTCAACAAAACAAAACAAAGGAGATGATCGTGGACTTCAGGAAACAGCAGAGGGAGCACCCCCCTATCCACATCGACCGGACTGTAGTGGAGAGGGTAGAAAGTCTTATGTTCCTCGGCGTACACATCACGGACAAACTGAATTGGTCCACCCACACAGACAGCGTAATGAAGAAGACGCAGCAGCGCTCTTCAACCTCAGGAGGCTGAAGAAATTTGTCTTGTCAACAAAAGCACAAACTTTTATAGATGCACAATCGAGAGCATCCTGTCGGGCTGTATCACCGCCTGGTACGGCAACTGCTCCGCCCACAACTGTAAGGCTCTCCAGAGGGTAGTGAGGTCTGCACAACGCATCACCGGGGGCAAACTACCTGCCCTCCAGGACACCTTCACCATCCGATGTCACAGGAACGCCAAAAAGATCATCAAGGACATCAACCACCCGAGCCACTGCCTGTTCACCCCACTATCATCCAGAAGACGAGGTCAGTACAGGTGCATCAAAGCAGGGACCGAGAGACTGAAAAACAGCTTCTATCTCAAGGTCATCATACTGTTAAACAACCACCACTAACATTGAATGGCTGCTGCCATACATGTAAAAAAAATGTATCACTAGCCACTTTAAACAATGCCACTTAATATAATGTTTACATACACTACAGTACTCATCTCATATGTATATACTGTACTCTATACCACCTACTGCATCTTGCCATCTTTATGTAATACATGTATCACTAGCCACTTTACACAATGCCACTTAATATAATGTCTACATACCCTACATTACTCATCTCATATGTATATACTGTACTCAATACCATCTACTGCATCTTGCCTATGCCGTTTTGTACCATCACTCATTCATATATCTTTATGTACATATTCTTCATCCCTTTACACTTGTGTGTATAAGGTAGCTGTTGTGAAATTGTTAGGTTAGATTACTCGTTGGTTATTACTGCATTGTCGGAACTAGAAGCACAAGCATTTCGCTACACTCGCATTAACATCTGCTAATCATGTGTATGTGACAAATAAAATGTGATTTGATTTGATTTAATGTGTTTCATTTAATTTATTTGTGTTGAATTGTGCAGGGCACATTTGAAAAAGACACCTAGGTCTCAAAATGTCTTCCTTGTTCAAATAAAGGTAACACAAAAAATAATAATATATGGAATCGATAGCCCTTTATATGCTTCATTGTGCATACACCCACAAAAACATATCATTTTTTCTTATCTAATGACATTGATTTAAATTGATTTCCCCTCTCTCTCTCTCTCTCTCCCTCTCTCTGTGGGGAACCGAGTTAACGGAATGCCTGGCAGGATGATGAGGCAAAACATTTTCACAGAATGTTTAAGATGGTGGCGCAAAGTACCCAGCCTTGGTCTAAAAAATGGAGAGAGAGAGGGAGAGAGATTGAGATTATTTCCGAACAAAACTATAAAATCTTAAATTTCTCTGTTAAATGGGTAGTTCACCCAAATTACAAAACGAGTTACTGGTTCCCTTACCCTATGAGCAGTCCCATGACTTGAATTTGTGCCTCAAATCCTCAAACGTTAGTATGTGCCAGGGAAACTAAACCAAAGGTTGGATTGATGTCATACCTTGTCCACAGGGTAAGGAAACCAAAGTGTCATTTTAAATAATTAGGTTTACATTTTGAATACATTTTAAGCATTGAAATAATATTTTATTTGTTGTAAGTAAACTCTTTGTTTTATTTTCTTGGAAGTATTTTCTGCAATGGCGAACAACATACTTGAATAAGAAAAAAAGACTTAAATAATCACCAAAAGTGGCATGCAAACTCTCCAAACTCACTAAATGTCATTATATGAAACGTATTATTAGATTAGTCATTCAGACAGCTTGTTACTTGATTATAATCTGTGATGTAGTGGTAAAAATATATAGGTGGGTAAACTCTTTTGGCCATTTTCAGTGAATAAATAACAATCCCATATTTTCAATTCATTTTTTTTATGTACAGGTAAACACCCGCGCAAAACAAAAATGGTATGTGAACGCCACTGATTATAATCTTTAATCAAAAGAATAGTTCAGGCCAAGTTTAGCACTGAATACCATAATCAATCAAATGAATCAATCAAATGTATTTACACAGCCCTTTTTACATCAGCAGACGTCACAACGTGCTGATACAGAAACCCAGCCTAAAACCCCAAACAGCAAGCAATGCAGATGTAGAAGCATGGTGGCTAGGAAAAACTCCCTAGAAAGGCAGGAACCTAGGAAGAAACCTAGAGAGGAACCAGGCTATACCGGGTGGTCATTCCGCTTCTCGCTGTGCCGGGTGGAGATGATAAGATTATTTGGCCATTAAGGCCAGATCATTCTTCAAGATGTTCAAATGTTCATAGATGACCATCAGGGTCAAATAATAATCACCGTGGTTGTAGACGGTGCAACAGGTCAGCACCTCAGGAGTAAATGTCAGTTGGCGTTTCATAGCCGATCATTCAGAGGTCGAGACAGCAGGTGCGGTACAGAGAGAGAGAGTGAGGGAGACTCGAAAACTGCAGGTCTGGGACAGGATAGCACGTCCGGTGAACAGGTCAGCGTTCCATAGCCGCAGGCAGAACAGTTGAAACTGGAGCAGCAGCACGACCAGGTGGACTGGGGACAGCCAGGAATCATCGGGGTAGGTAGTCCTGAGTCCAAGGTCTCAGGTCCTCTGGAAGGGGAGAGCAAGAGAGAGAGAATTAGAGTGAGAATACTTCACACAGGACACCAGATAAGATAGGACAATTTCACCAGATAGGACAGACTGACCCTATTCCCCAGGCACATAGACTATTGCAGCATAGATACTGGAGGCTGAGACAGGTGGTAGCCCCGTCCGACGATACCCCCAGATAAGGCCAACCAGGCAGGATATAACACCACCCACTTTGCCAAAGCACAGCCCCCATACTACTAGAGGGATATCAACAGACCAACAAATTACTACTCTGAGACAAGGCTGAGTATAGCCCAGGACGATCTCCACCGCACGAACCCGAGGGGGCGCAAGACCGGACAGGAAGATCATGTCAGTGACTCAAACAACTCAAGTTAAGTATAGCGCAAAAAAACCTAGCACGACTTGACACACCCCTTCTAGAGATGACATGAAAGACCACTAGTAAACCAGTGACTATGTGCCAGTAATAGAGACAGCAAGGGTGGTTCATCATTCCAGTGCTTTGCCCTTCACCTTTGCAACCCTGGGCCAGACTACACTCAATCATAGGACCAATTGTTATGAGTCTTCAGTAAAGACTGAAAGGTCAAAGTCTTTAAAGTTGGAATCCAAATGAAGGAAAACAGCGCCACTGTATTTCAGTACACATTTTTGCAAATGTATATAAAAAAACATATCACATTTACATAAGTATTCAGATCCATTACGCAGTACTTTGTTGAAGCACCTTTGGCAGCAAAAGCTTGGCACACCTCTATTTGGGGAGATTTTCCCATTCTTCTCTGCAGATCCTCTCAAGCTCTGTCAGGATGGATGGGGAGCGTTGCTGCACAACTATTTTCCGGTCTCTCCAGCGATGTTCGATTGGGTTCAACTTCTGGGCTCTGGCTGGGCCACTCAAGGACATTCAAAGACTTGTCCCGAAGCCACTCATTCGTTGTCTTGGCTGTGTGCTTAGGGTCGTTGTCCTGTTGGAAGGTGAACCTTCACCCCAGTCTGAGATCCTTAGCCTTCTGGAGCAGGTTTTCATCAAGGATCTCTCTGTACTTTGCTCCGGTCATCTTTCCTTTGATCTGACTAGTCTCCCAGTCCTTGCCACTGAAAAACATGATGCTGCCACCACCATGCTTCATCATAGGGACGGTGCCAAGTTTTCTCCAGACGTGACACTTGGCATTCAGGCCAAAGAGTTCAATCTTGGTTTCCTCAGACCAGAGAATCTTGTTTCTCATGGTCTGAGAGTCCTTTAGGTGCATTTTGGCAAACTCCAAGCCGGCTGTCATGTGCCTTTTACTGAGGAGTGGCTTCCGTCTGGTCACTCTACCTTAAAGGCCTGATTGATGGAGTGCTGCAGAGATGGTTGTACTTCTGGAAGGTTCTCCCATCTCCACAGAGGAACTCTGGAGCTCTGACAGAGTAGCCATCGGGTTCTTGGTCACCTCCCTGATCAAGGCCCTTCTCCGATTGCTCAGTTTGGCCGTGCAGACAGCTCTAAGAAGACTCTTGGCGGTTCCAAACTTCTTCCATTTAAGAATGATGGAGGCCACTGGGTTCTTGGGGACCTTCAATGCTGCAGAAATGTGTCGGTACCCTTCCCCAGATCTGTACCTCCACACAATCCTGTCTCGGAACTCTATGGACAATTCTTTTGACATCACAGCTTGGTTTTTGCTCTCAACTGTTGTACCTTATATAGACAGATGTGTGCCTTTCAAAATCATGTCCAATCAATTGAATTTACCACAGGTGGACTCCAATAAAGTTGTAGAAACATCTCAAGGATGATCAATGGAAACAGGATGCACCTGAGCTCAATTTTGAGTCTCATAGCAAAGGGTCTGAATACTTATGTAAATAAGGTATTTCTGTTTTTTATTTGTAATACATTTAAAAAAATGTTTTTTACTTTGTCATTTAGGGTATTGTGTGTAGATTGATGAGGGAAAAACATATTTAATACATTTTAGAATTAGACTGTAACGTAACAAAATGTGGAAAAAGTCAAGTGGTCTGAATACTTTGCCTTCAGAAAGTTTTCACACTCCTTTACTTTTTCCATATTTTGTTGTGTTAAAAGTGGGATTAAATTAATTTAATTGTACTTTTTTAAGGATCTACACAAAATACTTGGATATTTGTCAAAAATAAATTACATTAAAAAACAAATATCTCTTGATTATATACAGTTGAAGTCATAAGTTTACATACACCTTAGCCAACCACATTTAATCTCAATTTTTCACAATTCCTGACATTTAATCCTCGTAAAAATTCCCTGTTTTAGGTAAATTAGGACCACTACTTTATTTTAAGAATGTGAAATGTCAGAGTAATAAAAGAGAGAATGATTCATTTCAGCTTTTATTTCTTTCATCACATTCCCAGTGGGTCAGAAGTTTACATACACTCAAATTAGTATTTGGTAGCATTGCCTTGAAATTGTTTAACTTGGGTCAAACATTTCAGGTAGCCTTCCACAAGCTTCCCACATTAAATTGGGTGAATTTGGGCCCATTCCTCCTAAAAGAGCTGAGCTGAAGTTTCTAGGCCTCCTTGCTCACACACACTTTTTCAGTTCTGCCCGAACATTTTCTATAGGATTGAGGCCAGGGCTATGTGGTGGCCACTCCAACACCTTGACTTTGTTGTACTTAAGCAATTTTGCCACAACTTTGGAAGTATGCTTGGGATCATTGTCCATCTGGAAGACCCATTTGCGATCAAGCTTTAACTTCCTGACGGATGTCTTGAGATGTTGCTTCATTATTTCCACATAATTTTCCTACCTCATGATGCCATCTATTTTGTGAAGTGCACCAGTCCCTCCTGCAGCAACGCACTCCCACAACATGTTTCTGCAACCCCAGTGCTTCATGGTTGGGTTGGTGTTCCTTGGCTTTCAAGCCTCCCCCTTTTTCCTCCAAACATAACGATGGTCATTCTGGCCAAACAGTTCTATTTTTGTTTCATCAGACCAGAGGACATTGCTCCTTTGTCCCCATGTGCAGTTGCAAACCGTGGTCTGGAATTTTTATGGCGGTTTTGGAGCAGTGGCTTCTTCCTTGCTGAGCGGCCTTTCAGGTTATGTCGATATAGGACTCGTTTTACTGTGGATATAGAGACTTTTATACCTGTTTCCTCCAGCATCTTCACAAGGTCCTTTGCTGTTGTTCTAGGATTGATTTGCTCTTTTCGCACCAGTACGTTCATCTATAGGAGACATAGCGCATCTCCTTCCTGAGCAGTATGACGGCTGCGTGGTCCCATGGTGTTTATACTTGCATACTATTGTTTGTACACATGAATGTGGTACCTTCAGGTGTTTGGAAATTGCTCCCAAGGATGAACCAGACTTGTGGAGGTCTACAATTTATTTTCAGAGTTCTTGGCTGATTTCTTTAGATTTTCCCATGATGTCAAGCAAAGAGGCACTGTGTTTGAAGGTAGGCCTTGAAATACAACCACCGGTACACCTCCAATTGACTCAAATTATGTCAATTAGCCTATCAGAAGCTTCTAAAGCCATGACATAATTTTCTGAAATTTTCCAAGCTGTTTAAAGGCACAGTCAACTTAGTGTATGTAAACTTCTGACTCACTGGAATTGTGATACGGTGAATTATAAGGGAAATAATCTGTCTTTAAATAATTGTTGGAAAAATGTATTGCGTCTTGCACAAAGTCCTAACCGACTTGCCAAAACTATAGTTTGTTAACAAGAAATTTGTGGAGTGGTTGATAAACAAGTTTTAATGACTCCAACCTAAGTGTATGTAAACTTCCGACTTCAATTGTAAGTATTTAACCCCCTGTGTCAAAGCATGTTAGAATAACCTTTCGCAGCGATTACAGCTGTGAGTCTTTCTGGGTCAAGTCTCTCAGAACTTTCCACACCTGGATTGTGCAACTTTTGCCCATTCTTCTTTTTAAAAATTATTTAAAATCTGTCAAATTGGTTGTTGATCATTGCTAGACAACCCTTTTCAGGTCTTGCCATACATTTACAAGTAGATTTAAGACAAATGTGTGACTTAGCCACCCAGGAACATTCACATCCTCTTCTTGGTAAGCAACTTCAGTGTAGATTTGGTCTTGAGTTTTAGGTTACTGTCCTCACCATAATCTGGTGAAAAGCAGACTGAACCAGGTTTTCCTCTAGGATTTTACCTTTGCTTTGTTCCATTCTGTTTCCTTCCCCCCCCTGAAAAAGTCCCCAGTCCTTAATAATTAAAGCATACCCATAACATCATGCACCCACCACTATGCTTGAAAATATGGAGAGTGGTACTCAGTAATGTGTTGTATCGGATGTGCCCCAAACAAAAAGTGAATTGCTTTGCCACATTTTGCTGTGTTATTTTAGTGCCTTGTTGTAAGCAGGATGTTCCCACATATGCTGAGCACTTGTTGGCTGCTTTTCCTTCACTCTGTGGTCCAACTTATCCCAAACCATCTCAATTGGGTTGAGATCAGGTGATTGTGGATGCCAGGTCCATCACTTTCCTTGCTCTAATAGCCCTTACACAGCCCGGAGTTGTGTTTTGGGTCATTGTCCTGTTGAAAAACAAATGATAATCCAACTAAGTGCAAACCAGATGGGATGGCGTATCACTGCAGAATGTTGTGGTATCCATGCTGGTTAAGTGTGTCTTGAATTCTAAATAAATCACAGACAATGTCACCAGCAAAGCACCCCCACACCATCACACCTCCTCCTCCATGCTTCACGGTGTGAACCACACATGTGGAGATCATCCGTTCACCTACTCTGCATCTCACAATATGGACTTGGTCTTGTATCAAATAGGGCTATCTTCTATATATCACCCCTACCTTGTCACAACACAACTAATTGGCTCAAACGCATTAAGAAGGAAATAAATTCCAGGCACACCTGCATTCCAGGTAACTACCTCAAGAAGCTAGTTGAGAGAATGCCAAGAGTGTGCAAAGCTGGCATGAAGGCAAAGGGTAGCTACTTTGAGGAATCAACATTTTGATTTGTTTAACACTTTTTGTTACTGCATGATTTCATATGTGTTATTTCATTGTTTTGTCTTCACTATTATTCTGCAGTGTAGAAATGTAGAAAATAGTAAAAAATAAAGAAAAATCCTTGAATGAGTAGGTGTGTCCAAACTCTTGACTGGTACTGTATATGTTTTATTATCACATACTCCAGAGGTATTTAGGTATTTATATTTAGTTTGTTCACCATTTATTTATCATTATTCTCACATTAGTAAATGTTAATAATGAAATAGTTATTCACACATTTATGAACAACTTTTAAATGATATATTATTGATTCATAAGATCATTCATATGTTGTTTAATATAGGTCATTCATATGAACCATTTTCTAATCATTAGCTAAGTCTTTTTGCAATCCCTATTCCAAAGTGGATGCTATTACCAATACTATATGAATGTTTTGAATGACCTCTGTAATTTCAGACAAAAATATGGACATTATTTTGAAAAAAGTATAATTCACTGTAAGTGAATGCAAACTGTTGAAGTACCTCTTTACATATCTTTTCAACTGAAATCCGATTAAAATGTATATTTACTGTTAGCCGACCAAGCTCCACAAGGAGGCTAAAGGGGGATTAGCCCCCTCAGTTCCAACTTGACCCTCCTCAGTTTTAGTTTAATGTCCCTATATAAGAACTGCAATTTTTATTTAATGATTGAGTGACAGCTTGCTGCAAAATCTGTATCTCAGCTTCGCTGTGTCAGGACAATGGACGCGTGTACGGGGGCTATGGAAAGCCACTGGGCGGTTAGGTATGACTCCTTTGGGTTTTCATAAAAAGCGGGGGGAAAACGCTTCTCGTCTCTCATCCCTGTGGTAGGCTAAGTGCATTAACATGATACACCTCCATCTGTAATATTTGATTTTGATTTATAAGGGCGGGGTCAAGTTTTCCGTTGAAGCTGCTTCTGTCTCACGCCGCACCACTACCAAGTTTAGTTAGCTTCTTAGCTAGCTGTAAAAAGTTTTAGTATTATTAGCCTTAGCCCATTTAGCTAGCTGAAACCAGCTAATCTGCCACGATGGATATCAGAAATTGGCTTTGCCAAAGTACCCAAACAAAGGAGAAGGAGAGTGATGAGCAGTAGCAGCAGCAGCAGCATCAAAACACAGATGCCGCCAGCAAGCCCAGCAGCGACGATGCTCCACTTTCGAGTGTTTTCTGTACAAAAACCTTCATTTAATAGAAAATGCAAAAATAAAACATTACTATAGGTGACATTTTGAAAATGTTGTATGCTTTAAATGCCAGCATGTCATACTAATTTCATATTTTTATCTATTAGAATTCATTGCTTGCTTTTAAGAAAGAGAATCGTCTTTTCATATTGACATGTGTTTGACAACAGCTGATAATCAGCTGATTATCAGAGAAGGGGGTGCACATTAAATGACCCTTTCTCAGTGTGGGTGAGCCTAGTATGTTGATATTTGTTGCTTGCTGCATACATCTCTACTACAGTACGCTCTAAATAGCATGTTGTAAAATTACCACACACTATGTCGTTTTAGTACATTGGACACTGTGCTATCTAACCTCCAAACGAGCTTCAATGCCATACAACACTCCTTCCGTGGCCTCCAACTGCTCTTAAACGCTAGTAAAACCAAATGCATGCTTTTCAACCGATCGCTGCCTGCACCCGCATGCCCGACCAGCATCACCACCCTGGATGGTTCCGACCTTGAATATGTGGACATCTATAAGTACCTAGGTGTCTGGCTAGACTGCAAACTCTCCTTCCAGACTCATATCAAACATCTCCAATCGAAAATCAAATCAAGAGTCGGCTTTCTATTCCGCAACAAAGCCTCCTCACTCACGCCGCCAAGCTTACCCTAGTAAAACTGACTATCCTACCGATCCTCGACTTCGGCGATGTCATCTACAAAATAGCTTCCAATACTCTACTCAGCAAACTGGATGCAGTTTATCACAGTGCCATCCGTTTTGTCACTAAAGCACCTTATACTACCCACCACTGCGACTTGTATGCTCTAGTCGGCTGGCCCTCGCTACATATTCGTCGCCAGACCCACTGGCTCCAGGTCATCTACAAGTCCATGCTAGGTAAAGCTCCGCCTTATCTCAGTTCACTGGTCACGATGGCAACACCCATCCGTAGCACGCGCTCCAGCAGGTGTATCTCACTGATCATCCCTAAAGCCAACACCTCATTTGGCCGCCTTTCGTTCCAGTACTCTGCTGCCTGTGACTGGAACGAATTGCAAAAATCACTGAAGTTGGAGACTTTTATCTCCCTCACCAACTTCAAACATCAGCTATCTGAGCAGCTAACCGATCGCTGCAGCTGTACATAGTCTATTGGTAAATAGCCCACCCATTTTCACCTACCTCATCCCCATACTGTTTTTATTTATTTACTTTTCTGCTCTTTTGCACACCAATATCTCTACCTGTACATGACCATCTGATAATTTATCACTCCAGTGTTAATCTGCAAAATTGTAATTATTCGCCAACCTCCTCATGCCTTTTGCACACATTGTATATAGACTCCCCTTTTTTTCTATTGTGTTATTGACTTGTTAATTGTTTACTCCATGTGTAACTCTGTGTTGTCTGTTCACACTGCTATGCTTTATCTTGGCCAGGTCGCAGTTGCAAATGAGAACTTGTTCTCAACTAGCCTACCTGGTTAAATAAAGGTGAAATAAATCAAATAAAATAAAAACATAGGCAGGACAGATTTCGAACACGGCCCATGTTTCCATGTTCAACTTTACTGACACTTCACCAAAGTGTGGTTACTCAGTTTATTCAGCCCGTCCCTGTTCCTGACAAAATGTAATACAATTGTATATGTCACGTACACGTGTTTAGCAGATGTTATTCCGGGTGTAGTGAAATGCTTGTGTTTCTAACTCGGACAGTGCAGTAATATCTAACAAGTAATATCTAACAATTTCACAACATATACCCAATACACACAAATCTAATTAAAGTTAAGAACAGGTACAGTGATCGGTAAGCTGCTCTGACAGCTGATGCTTAAAGTTAGAGAGGGAGATATAAGTCTCCAGCTTCAGTGAAGTTTGCAATTTGTTCCAGTCATTGGCAGCAGAGAACTCGAAGGAAAGGCGGCCAAAGAGGTTTCGGCTTTGGGGATGACCAGTGAAATATATCCGCTGGAGCGTGTGCTACGGGTGGGTGTTGCTATGGTGACCAGTGAGCTGAGATAAGGCGGGGCTTTGCCTAAAAAAGACTAATAGATGATGACCTGGAGCCAGTGGATTTGGCAATGAATATGTAGCGAGGGCCAGCCAATGAGAGCATACAGGTCGCAGTGGTGAGTACATATGGGGCATTGGTGACAAAATGGATGGCACTGTGATAGACTACATCCAATTTGCTGAGTAGAGTGCTATTTTGTAAATGACATCGCCGAAGTCAAGGATCCGTAGGATAGTCAGTTTTACGAGGGTATGTTTGGCAGCATGAGTGAAGGAGGCTTTGTTGCAAAATATGAAGCTGATTCTCGATTTAATGTTGGATTGGAGATGCTTAATGTGAGTCTGGAAGGAGAGTTTAAAGTCTAACCAGACACCTAGGTATTTGTAGTTGTCCATATATTCTAAGTCAGAACCATCCAGAGTAGTGGTGTTGTCTGCATAGAGGTGGATGAGAGAATCACCAGCAGCAAGAGTGAAATCATTGATAAATAGAGAGAAAAGAGTCGGCCACAGAATTGAACCCTGTGGCACCATAGAGACTGCCAGAGGTCCGGACAACAGGCCCTCCAATTTGACACACTGAACTCTATCTGAGAAGTAGTTGGTTAACCAGGCGAGGCAGTCATTTGAGAAACCAAGGCTATTGAGTCTGCAGATAAGAATGTGGTGATTGACAGAGTCGAAAGCCTTAGCCAGGTCAATGAAGATTGCTGCACAGTACTGTCTTTTATCGATGGCAGTTATGATATAGTTTCAGACCTTGTTGAAGATAGTAGAGGTGTATTTAGAGGGCAGGTTGGTCAGGATGATATCTATGAGGGTGCCCATGTTTACGGATTTAGGGTTGTACCTGGCAGGTTCCTTGATAATTTGTGTGAGATTGAGTTGTGTTAAGCATATCCCAGTTTAGGTCACCTAACAGTACGAACTCTGAAGTTATATGGGGGGAAATCAATTCACATATGGTGTCCAGGGCACAGCTGGGGGCTGAGGGGGGTTAACAAATGGCAACAGTGAGAGACTTATTTCTGGAAAGGTGAATTTTTAAAAGTAGAAGCTTGAACTGTTTAGGCACGGACTTGGATAGTAAATGACAGAATTCTGCAGGCTATCTCTGCAGTAGATTGCAACTCAGCCCCCTTTGGCAGTTCATTCTTGTCGGAAAATGTTGTAGTTTGGGATGGAATAGTCCGAATTTTTCGTGGCATTCCTAAGCCAGGATTCAGACTCGGCTAGGACATCAAGGTTGGCGGAGTGTGCTAAAGCAGTGAATAAAAAAAACTTAGGGAGGAGGCTTCTGATGTTAACATGCATGAAACCAAGGCTTTTACGGTTACAGAAGTCAACAAATGAAAGAATCAGGGGAATAGGTAAAGTGCTGGGGGCTACAGGGCCTGGGTTAACCTCTACATCACCAGAGGAACCGAGGAGGTGTAGGATAAGGGTACAGCTAAAGGCTATAAGAACTGGTCGTCTAGTGCGTTGGGAACAGAGAATAAAAGTAGCAGATTTCTGGGCTTGGTAGAAAAGATTTAGGGCATAATGTACAGACAAGGGTATGGTGGGATGTGAGTACAGTGGAGGTAGACCTAGGCACTGAGTGACGATGAGAGAGGTTGTGTCTCTGGAAGCACCAGTTAAGCCAGGGGAGGTCTCCGCATGTGTTGGGGGTGGGACAAAAGAGCTAACTAAGGCATTTTGAGAGGGACTGGGCGCTCTACAGTGAAATAAAACAATAATAACTAACAGCAGTAGGCAAGGCATATTGACATTAAGGAGAGTCATGTGTAGCCGAGTGATCATAGAGTCTAATGAGCAGCAATAGGTGAGTCAGGGAGCCATTTGGTAGTCGCTACTACGCTAGGCGAGCGGGAGACACTGTGTTCAAAAAGCTAGCGGGCCGGTGAAAGCAGATGGGTCTTCGGCAACATCGCAATGGAAAAGCCTGTTGAAACCATATCGGACGATTATGTCGGCAGACCAGTCGTGATGGATTGGCGGGGCTCCGTGTTGGCAATAAAGGGTCCGGGCCAATTGGCAGAATAGGTATTGTAGCCCTAGAATTATCTGGTATACCTCTTTGGCTAGCCCAGAGATGGGCCTAGCTCAGGGCTAGCTCAAGGCTAACTGGGAATTGCTTTAGGAATTGCTTTAGGACAGAGGCGTTAGCCAGCAATAACCACTCGGTTGCAGCTAGCTAGCTGCAATGATCCGGTGTAATGGTCCAGAGCTTGCGGCAGGAAACTGGTGATGTGGTAGAGAAAAGCAGTCCGATATGCTCTGGGTTTATATTGCGCTGTGCAGACTGGCAGGTATTGACCAAGCTAAAGCTGGCGGATGTCCGTGGTAACGGTGATGAGCGCTAGCAGTGGCTAACTGACTACTAGCTAGTTAGCTGGCTAGCTTCTGATGGGGGTTCCAGTTATTGAGTATAAAAATAGCAGAGCTGTACCACATTGGCTGAGGTGGGTTGCAGGAAAGTATATTCAGTTTGTAGATGGAAAGTGAGAATAAAGTGATAGCAGGGTGAACAGGCAGTGGCTCGGGTGGTTGTTGACCTTGATGGTCTTTTTGACCTTCCTGTGACATTGGGTGCTCTAGGTGTCCTGGAGGGCAGATAGCTTGGCAGACCGCACCACCCTCTGGAGAGCCCTGTGGTTGCGGGCGGTGCAGTTGCCGTACCAGGATGCTATCAATTGTGCATCTGCAAAAGTTTGTGAGGTTTTTCGGTGCCAAGACAATTTTCTTCAGCCTCCTGAGTGTACGACGAGGAACTTTAAGCTTTTCACATTTTCCACTCTGTGGTTTCATCGATGTGGATGGGGGGTGCTCTTAATTGTGTGTCACTAAGATAGAAAAAAAGCTGACAAACAGAGAAAGCGAAAAACAGACAGTAGCCGTGTCCGAAATGTGACTTCGCTACTACTCACTAAATCAACATACTGTGTCCTAATCATACTACATACTATTTAGAACATACCATTAAGTAAAAATGTATGTAGTAAACAGTGTTGTGTCTTTGGCTATGCCGGATTAAGTGATATGAAATGCTATTCTCTAAAATCCTTTCTCCATAATTAATATTATCTGATTGAGCTAATCATGTAAATGTAATTAACTAGAGAGTCAGGGCAGCACAAAATAATATTTATAGAGCTGTTTTCTTCTGAATAAACTCTTAAAGACCTAGTAATATTTTACATCAATAGCAGTCAATATTAATCGTCACCTTAATTCAGTCTCATCTGAAAGTTGTAAATTCTTGGTTATCTTCATGAACCCTGGCTAACAAGTTGAATCAGCAATACAAAATTGGGTTTAATTATTTATTTACTAAATACCTAACTAATCACACAGAATTACATATACAAAGAATTAATCATACCTTGATTACAAATTACGCCATGAAGGAAAACGTCCCGAGCAGGCAGAACAGATATGACAGCTGGTTACACAAAATAAAAATGGTCTGGGTTTGAGTGAAAGAGCGGAAAGACTGAAGAACAAAAGGCGAAGCTGTGCTATCGTAAATACAGTATCTTATGCATTGTAAATTACGGCCCATTTGGAAAAGGAAAATGCAGTAAATATTTATTCTGAGCTGTGCTTCGGTAGGTTGGTGGTAGATGGAAGGCCGTGTTGCCAAACCGAGTCCTTTGTCCTTTGAAGAATGTCTCTGCTGGTTAATTGGATACGTTGTAGTAACGACGTTGTGTGATAGATGGCCAACTGCAGGACAACAGCAAATACCAATCTATTAGGCTCATCCATACTGAGAAGGCGTCATCTAATGCACAGTTGCGCTTGTTCACCGTTATTCCTTCATTTTGGTACAGCTGATTATATATTTTTCCATTGAATGTAATGTGTTGACTTGTTGACTTAGGCATCAATGGCCATGTTCGAAATCTGTCCTGCCTGCTACTTACAACATACAATTTAGAACACACTGATTAGAACAAACATATCCAGTAAGCAACAAATATTAACATACTACTCAGCCATACATCCAGACAGACAGACAGATAACTCGATTTTAGAGTAAAGAGTGAAATTATATGAAAAAGCTTGAACCTTTCTGAAGTATACCCAACTCGCCCAGAGAAAATGAATGAAACACACTGTTATTTATATAAATGGACATATATGACAACTTTAACACTGTGATAACAGGCAGATCAAAAGCCTCTGGAAAATCCTTACGCAATTACATGTCTGTGGCCATTCAAGTTTTTATGGGCTGCGACCGATGTAAGGTTATGTTCAGGCCCATTGACAGGAGGCTGGAGACTAGTGCTGAAACAGCTCTATAAGGCGCTTTACTGTTGTTCCAGAGTGGCCTTTATGGCCATGTTGCTTCTCTGTGATTGAGGCAGTCAAAGCTACATCTGTCAATCTTTTTAAACGTTTTGAGCCTCTTAGCAATAGATGGAGAGTTAAGAGTTGAGGTTTATTGGGAAAGGCTAGGTCTATTCTATGTTTGCTAGGTCACTTTGATTCATCATTATATAGTTTGTAACAATCAACTTGGTAAACTGTATCACACGAGCACACCACCATCATGTATGGAGTATATATTGGGCATATATGGTATATACAGTATGGTATGCATGGTATGCATGGGTTGTAAAGATTATATCATTTACTGTACATCATATTTAATTTCTTATAAGCAGTAAACGAAGAAGAAGGAAGGTACATTTTTCTCATTGACCTTTTCACGTCAACGCGGTTCCTTTCTCGACATTACATAGTCATTTTATACATTGTAAATCACTTGTGCTGCAGGATGTTCTAAAGCTAACATGCTGCTCATGGATGAAAGGAGAGAGGAGAAGGGATTCATCCATATATTTCCTGTGGTGTAAAGTACTTAAGTCAAATATTTTTAAATACTACTTAAGTCTTTTTTCGTCTCTGTATTTAAATTTACTATTTATACTTTTTACAACTTTTACTTCACTGCATTCCTAATTGAAAATAACGTACTTTTTACTCAATACATTTTCCCTGACACCCAAACGTTTTGAATGTTTAGCAGGATGGGATAATGGTTCAATTTACACACTTAGCAAGAGATCATCCCTGGTCATCACTACTGCCTTTGACCTGGCCAACTCACAAAACAGAGATCATCCCTGGTCATCCCTACTGCCTTTGACCTGGCCAACTCACAAAACAGAGATCATCCCTGGTCATCCCTACTGCCTTTGACCTGGCCAACTCACAAAACAGAGATCATCCCTGGTCATCCCTACTGCCTTTGACCTTGCCAACTCACGAAACAGAGATCATCCCTGGTCATCACTACTGCCTTTGACCTGGCCAACTCACGAAACACACATTCTTCGAGTGTTGGCCCCTGACTATTCGTCCAAAAATAATTATAAATGCTGGTTTGCTTAATATAAGGATTTTTTAAAATGATTTATACTTTCACTTTTGACACTTAAGTATATTTTAGCAATTCCAATTGCTTTTGATACTTACGTATATTTAAAACGAACTAATTTTACTCTAGTAGTATTTTACATGGTGACCACTTTTTCTTGAGTCATTTTCTATTAAAGTATCTTTACTTTTGCTCAAATATGACAATCAGGAACTTTTTCCACCACTGCCTATGGTGTAGAAGGGGGACGTGTGTGTGTGTGTGTGTGTGTGTGTGTGTGTGTGTGTGTGTGTGTGTGTGTGTGTGTGTGTGTGAGAGAGAGACATGGTAAAGTCCCCTCACACTGCAGGGGGCACATGTTTACTGACAGTCCCGCCAAGGCAGGAACAATCTCCCGCTGCAACAGAGACCACAGGCTCCTTCGGGGCCCCAGTACTGCTACATTAACAGGCATCTTTAGGGGCCTTCTGGGGTCATAAACACACACACACACACACACACACACACACACACACACACACACACACACACACACACACACACACACACACACACACACCCTTAGGGGCCACAGTGCTGTTACATTAATGCATGACATATCGCACACACACACTCACTCACACAAACACCCTTAGGGGCCACAGCGCTGCTACATTAATGCATGTGGCCCAGTCTCATTATTCATCATAGAGAGTATTACTCCAGGGGAACACCACGAGTGAGTGTGTGTTTGTGTGTGTGTGCATGCGTGTGTGTACGTGCATGCTTAAGGACGTGCATGTGTGTGTGTGTGTGTGTGAACAACACCTGGACGAGTGCCACAGTATGAGGAAAATATGGCTGCTGGAGCATCTTTAGCATGCCAGGTTAGTATTCCCTCTCCAGGTGGTTGCTGCTTGGCTGGCCGGAGGGGACAAGCCCCCATTTTTTAAATCTAGGAATATCCATGTTATAAATGTTTAAGGTAATCCACATACTAAAGGCAACGTCCTCTTCTGTGAAATAAATAACACATCTTTCCTGTTTTGTTTTTGGTTATATTCAGACGAGTTCAGACGATATTCAGACGAGTGTTGAATGTGTATGAGGGTTATGGTTAGTGTTAGGGTTAATAACATTAATGTATAACTATGTTAAAGCAATACACAAACGTGTGACAGAATTAAACTGACTCTCACTGCTGCAAGGCCTTAGAAAAAGCTTAATTGTAAATGAGATCTGGTTTAAAAAAAATCATAATTTTCAATATGTCTGATGACCTTAGAGACCGAGAGGAACAAAGGAAGTGTGAAATGAGTTTTACTACAAATCATATCAATCAAAATTGTCACACGCGCCGAATAAAACACGTGTAGACCTTACTGTGAAATGCTTACTGACGAGCCCTTAATTAACCAACAATGCAGTTTTAGAAAAATAGAGTTAAGAAAATATATACTAAATAAACTAAAGTAAAAGCATAACAAATTATCAAAATGAACACAATACAATAACAATAATGAGGCTATAGGAGGTACCAGTACTGAGTCAAAGTGTGGGGGTACAGGTTAGTAGGCCTTCCTCTGACACCGCTTAGTATATAGGTTCAGGATGGCAGGAAGCTGGCCCCAGTGATGTACTGGGCTGTACGCAAATCCCTCTGTCGCGCCTTACGGTCGGGTGCCGAGCAGTTGCCATATCAGGCGGTGATGCAACCGGTCAGGATGCTCTCAATGGTGCAGCTGTATAACTTTTTGAGGATTCGGGGTCCCATGCCAAATCTTTTCAGTCTCCTGATAGGGAAAAGGCGTTGTCGTGCCCTCTTCATGACTGTCTTGCTGTGTTTGGACCATGATAGTTTGTTGGTGATGTGGACACCAAGGAACTTGAAATCCGCTCCACCACTGCCCTGTCGATGTGAATGGGGGACTGTTCGGCCATCTTTTACTGTAGTCCACGATCATCTCCTTTGTCTGGGAGAGGTTGTTGTTTGTCATGGCACCACACTGCCAGTTCTCTGACCTCCTCTCTATAGGCTCTCATCATTGTCGGTGATCAGGCCTACCACCGTTGTGTCGTCAGCAAACTTAATGATGATGTTGGAGTCGTGCTTGGCCACACATTCGTGGGTAAACAGGGTCTACAGGAGGGGACTAAGCACGTGCCCCTGAGGGGCGTTATTCTGTTCTCTATCTCAGCTTGAACTTTCCTGTTATTAGGTTGTGGAGGAGACAGCGAGGGCCCTGAGGAGCAGGATCTAGACCCAGCTAAGAATGTGTCAGATGTTCTCAGATAGCAGTGGCCTCTCTCTGACTGTGTTAATCTCTTTGTGCTAATCATTCTCACTCCCTCTGTCTCTCTCACTCTCTCTACTTCTCGCTATATCTCTCTCACTACCTCCATCCCTATCTCACCCTTTCTCTCTGTCTCGACCTCTCTCCCTACCACTATCCTTATCTCACCCTCTCTCTCTCCCCTCACGCCCTTTCATAGGTTCGTGTGCCAGTCTAATCTCAAAGGGTGTAAAAAATGCATGCATGTGTGTGTTTGTTTTTCTACATCTACCAGTATGAAGTGATAAAACAGAATATTAACACATACGTCTCAGTCAGTGTTATCCCTAACCTATCAAAGAAGCCTAACGTCTTCATGAAGAGCTTTGAAAGGACTGACAGCATTTTATTATTATAGTGGAAGCAGTTTTCCGTCTCTGATTTCATGGAGGACCAGAGAAAAACAGAATATTTAGAAAATGTAAGGAGTATTTTGAGACGGATGTTTTGCGTTCTTTGAAAGTGTCACATCAGGCCAATCCATTTACACTCAAGCTACCAAAGCAAAAAATGGAAGTGGCATGTCAAATTACTTACCAGTTCTATTTTCTGGTCACATAAAGTAGTAGTGGGTTTATGGAAAATGCAACCTTTTCATGATCAACAAAAAGCCTATGGCAACAAATTAAAGTGAGAGAGAGACCAGGACAGGACTGTATTATGGCACAGTGCAGTTCTTGTTTTACAAAGAATTTCACCAGGGGGGAAATGTTAAGACTTCCGAAGTGAACAATACAAAACCCCAAGGACACTGCTTCCATGGCTCCATGTTTAAACGGCTGTGTGTGTGTGTGTGTGTGTGTGTGTGTGTGTGTGTGTGTGTGTGTGTGTGTGTGTGTGTGTGTGTGTGTGTGTGTGTGTGTGTGTGTGTGTGTGTGTGTGTGTGTGTGTGTGTGTAAGCACTTCCATGGCCTTGTTCAAATGGCTGATGTGGGATTGTTGGGTCCATCTCTCTAAATATTGCTGTGCACTTTACTGCCAAATGCGTTAATCTCTATTACATACAAAGTGCTGATGCTAGGAAACCACCTTGTAGTGTCCTGCATAAATTCTCCTTTATTTATTAAATAAATAACACGGGTTTGTTTTGTGTATGCTGTTGTGTGCAGTCTCCTGCACTGAATATTTCCATTGACTTTTAGCATAACCTCATCCTATTATTGTTGTTACAATCTCATTTCTGATTCATATACTTCATACCTGAAAATGAAAATATATTGATTTGGTCTGTAAATATATTTGGTGCTCTCCTGTAGCTTCTCTTCACCTATTGTGTGCGCTTTTGTCACTTCCTTCACTTAGTTCCTGCCTCCTTCATCCCTTATTCATTGCTTAATGGAAAAATACACTAATATCTATATGTTGGTATTGTTTTTAATTAGTCCCCTGTTAATATAATCCCAAAATGTTTTCAAGATATTGGACTTTCAAGAGGCACAGTGTCACTTGCCACATAATCAACAGTGGACTGAATCAAAAGTAATTAAACAAATACCAAAACATAGTTTTTGAGTGGATTTTTCCTCTAATATAATAAAAAAAAGATATACCATTAATTAAGCAGATGCTTTTATCCAAAGCAACTTAGTGTCATGTGTATACATTTTATGTACGGGTGGTCCCAGGAATCAAACCCACTATTCTGGTGTTGCACAAGCCATGCTCGACCAACTGAGCTACTCCTTTTGCTACATCCACATCCACATTTACAATAACACATATACCACAATCATGTTCAAATCAATTGTTATTTGTCACATGCTTTGTAAACAACAGGTGTAGTAGATTAACAGTGCAATGCTTACTTACAGGCCCTTCCCAACAGTGCAGAGAGAAAATAAAATAGAAATTATATAAAATAAAAGATAATAACACAAGGACTAAATGCACAATGAGTAAAGATACCATAACCTGGCCATATATACAGTGTGCCGGTACCGAGTAGATGTGCAGAGGTACGTGTATGGTCCCATATAAAGATGAGACAATGATGAACACAAATTCACAAAATGTCTCCTATTCAAAAGATTTATCTCAAAATTAAACTTCATATTTTTATATTATCAGTGGGCTACAATGCTACCCTGTCCTGATTCTATTGTACCTACAGAATGGAGTCTTTCATCCCTTCTCCCCTAGAATCCCCCCTGTCATTCTAGAATCTCCTTATCTGAGAAAAGCATGTGTGGTGTCAACAGAACCCTATGAACCCTATGAATCACGGATAAGGTCTTACCACCTTTGTTTTCCCTCAGCCCCTTCCACAATATGAACCTCTAGGGCTGCGTCAGAAATAGCACCTTATTCCCTACACAGTGCACTACTTTTGACCTATGGGCCCTGGACAAATGTAGGGCACCAAATAGGGAAAGGGGTTCCATTTGGGATGCAAACTAGCTATTTGTGTGACCAGGGAGTCAGATTTCACTTCTTTGTGATGGGATTTGAAATACGCATGAGTCACAAACAAGACTATCCGGCACTGCATGTGGAGGGGGACAGAGACAGCTATGTAAATGGTATAAAAGGATTGGGAAGAATACATTGTTTCAAAAAAACAAGCTGGATAAGTAAGTCCTCTGACAGAAATAGCACCACTAAATCATTGGTGGGAGAGATAAGATTGAAAGACTGGAAATGGAATCTCATGGAAAGTTAACAATCTACACAATGGAAATGACAAGGAATCTTTACAAAACAAAACACACTGTATTGTTTATTTTATTGAAAAGCCAGAGGGTGGCTGAATTCAATTTGTGTTCACTCACTGTAGGTCCACAATTGAGAACCTTCCTCCATGTGTAGCTGTGCTTGATTTTTTTCAAAATTTCTCAGATCTGCAATAGTTAAACCGAAGTTGTATCAATGATGTCTCTTGTCTGTTTTTTTCATAGAAAGGTACAAGATGCACTTCAACCTCTGTTAAGACTACACATCTAACACAACATGATTACAGAAGGCTTGTTGCCCTATTTTCAATTCCTCATAATTGTCTACATCCAACTGGGCACACACTTGTTGAATCAACGTAGTTTCCACGTCATTTCAATGAAATGACTTTGAACCAATGTGGAATAGATGTTGAATTGATTTCTGTGCCCAGTGGGATTGTCTATCTACTTACATGCATCTGCTTACTATTGTCGTAACATTGTTTGATTAATATGATGACTGCTGTTTATTGAATGATTAACTATGTTTATAATTACGTGATTACATTAATCAGGTAATCGTTAACTCAGTAACCTGGGGCACCATGGGAAAAGTTTGTTTTCATTAGTTTCCGTTTCCCAAATTTACTCAAAGAATATCAGACTATCGATTTTACAGCAGTCTCTAAATAATCAATTCCTCTTACAGTCTCATTCTGAATGTCGCATAATTCGTAAATATTCACAATCCCGGGTCTCACTAAGTCATTCCATACCACACCAATTGAGTTGATTATTTATTTACTAACAAGCTAAATGATAATATAAGATACAGTCTGGGCTATTGATAAGAACTTAGTAAAATGAAACAGGTCCCTAGCAGAACAACACAATATGACACGTGTTACACAAGATGGGGATTTAGAAAGAGAGAGAAAGAGAGAGTGCACAGGAGAAAAGCCCAATTGGATACATTTGTAAACTATGCTTAGTTTAGCCCTACCACCTAATCCCGAACTGCCGCTCTTATGGATTATAATTATAATTATGTAACTACTTGTCGAAGGTCTCCATTGGGGTATCTCTTCGTGGACCGAGTTCAGCCTTCTCCTCTGATGGTGCCACCTCTTTCGTTACCAAGTGTAAGTCTCTGATTGTCCACACAATGTCAGTGTAATTTCTCTTAATGGTCTGTTTCCTTGCCCTCGTTCTGTAAGAGGGGTCTTCTGAGTACGGCTAATCAGCCGTGTAGATTGTTCCAGCGTGGGAATGAAAGCAGTGTAGACACACAATTCTTCTTAGATACAAATACAGCTACTCAATCGTAGCATTGATTGTTAAGAGGTTCCTTTGTCTTCTTCAACCTCGTGTTGTGTTTTGGGGTTGTGACTAATCGTAGACCTTGGCTGCAGCGCGTGGTCATCAAGGCTGAATTGTAAATTCTTAACTCAGAAGTTTTATACCCTCGGGTCAGAAAGGGACGTTTCCGACTTCATGGCAAGTTCTCTGGTGCGTACAGTGGTTCCTCCTTTAAAAGTTGCGTCATACTGCGGCACACCTTACGGGTTACTGCAGCATTCTGTGGCACGTTATCTATTTGTCAGCCATTTTTTCTGTTAATGCAAGTTATTGCTAGTTTGACCACCAGAGGGCATCTTTGAGAAGCATTTCATAGTCTTTCGTATTGGCATTAACAGAGAATTTAAAACCTTTTTTGTAATAACATAGTATATGGGATTGATTTGAAGAGATTTGGCTTAATTCATTTGATTAATATTATGGTGTTTCTATTCAGAGAAAAACTAAAAACAAAACCCTCAGGATTTCCGTTAGGATGGAATGGAAAATATGGCACAGTACAACGGGAGGAAGGAGTAGGCTGTCCTTAACTGACTTCCAGAGTTAAATAAAGGTTACACTAAGAGCATAAGATTTTTGACACCCTAATTATCTAATTCTTGTCTAACCAATACCCAAATGGAGATTAAGTGAAAATAAAAATCTCATTGATTTATCAAGACCAGTCCCCATGCTTGCCTCAGAGCAGCGTGAAACGGTGCTGAAATAGTTGTAGGCTTTTGCTTCTAACTTCAATATGCTCTTTAAACAAATAAGACCTACAACATTTTTAACAGCACATTACTCAACACTACTGAGACTCATTTTGCCTATGATAAGCCGACAGTATATATGTATATAAACAAAAGTTTTCAATGATGTGACTCTCCACCAATAATAATTACATTTAGAGGATTTGGAGGACTCCAAATGAATATCTAAGGGGCATTTTCAATTAGGATCTGTGAGAACATCGGAAAATATCTAAGGGGCTTTTATATAATTAATAATAATAATCGCTTTGTTAAAAAGTAACAATATTTTGGAGATTTTGTTTTAATTTAACCTAGAGTGAGTGAGAAAATGCAATTCTTGAACATGGGGTGAGACATTTGCACTAATTGTAAATAAAGCCAGTTTGTTATTTAGACTTATTCATTTCTGGAGAAACATAACTTCATTATTTAGCAAACATCACTTGCTTATATTCATGAACAATCTGTAATCTGCTGGCATCACGGCACAACATCAACATCACTCTAATTACAGTCAGAAGACAGCTGAAAAAACTTGCGTGGATTTATGGGATGGCTCGGTAAGAAATGTTTTATATACAGTTGAAGTCGGAAGTTTTCATACACCAAATACATTTAAACTCAGTTTTTCACAATTCCTGACATTTAATTATCGTAAAAATGTCCTGTCTTAGGTCAGTTAGGATCACCACTTTATTTTAAGAATGTGAAATGTCAGAATAATAGTAGAGAGATTGATTTATTTCAGCTTTAATTTCTTTCATCACATTCCCAGTGGATCAGAAACACTCAATTAGTATTTAGTAGTATTGCCTTTAAATTGTTGAACTTGGGTCAAACATTTCAGGTAGCCTTCCACAAGCTTCCCACATTAAGTTGGGTGAATTTTGGCCCATTCCTCCTGATAGAGCTGGTGTAACTGAGTCAGGTTTGTAGGCCTCCTTGCACGCACACGCTTTTTCAGTTCTGCCCACACATTTTCTATAGGATTGAGGTCAGGGCTTTGTGATGGCCACTCCAAAACCTTGACTTTGTTGTCCTTAAGCCATTTTGCCACAAGTTTGGAAGTATGCTTGGGGTCATTGTCCGTCTGGAAGACCCATTTGCGACCAAGATTTAACTCCTTGGTGACAGCGGGGCAATATTGAGTAGCTTGGATGAATAAGTTGCCCAGAGTAAACTGCCTGCTACTCTGTCCCAGATGCTAATATATGCATATCATTAGTAGTATTGGATAGAAAACACTCTGAAGTTTCTAAAACTGTTTGAATAATGTCTGTGAGTATTACAGAACTCATATGGCAGGCAAAACCTGAGACAAATCCAACCAAGAAGTGGGAAATCTGAGGTTTGTAGTTTCATTTAAGTGATTGCCTATCCAATATGCTGTGTCTATGGGGCCAGATTGCACTTCCCAAGGCTTCCAGCAGATGTCAACAGTCTTTAGAAAGTTGTTTGAGGCTTCTATTGTGGAAATGTAACAATTCTCGTCCTCCTCTTCTGAGGAGGAGTAGTAAGAAGGATTGGAGGACCAATGCGCAGCTTGGTAAGTGTTCATTATATTTATTTATAACTCAGAACACTAAATAATAAGACAAGAGAACGAAATGAAACCGAAACAGTCCTGTACAGTGCATACATAAAACACAGAACAGAAAATAAACACCCACGCAACACAGGTGGAAAAAGGCTACCTAAGTATGATTTTCAATCAGAGACAACCAACGACACCTGCCTCTGATTGAGAACCATACCAGGCCAAACTCAAAACACAACATAGAAAAAAACGAACATAGACAACCCACCCAACTCACGCCCTGACCATACTATAACAAAGACATAAATAAAAGAACTAAGGTCAGAACGTGACAGGAAAGGTGTCGAATAAGATCTGTTTCAACAAGTGGACTAGGCTGAGGCGAATCAATTGTTTACTGTGTGGTCACGCGGGCACGCCGTTCCTTCTTTTTCCTCTGTAATGAATACGCTATTGTCCGGTTGGAATATTATTGAAGATTTATTATAAAAAGACCCTAAGGATTGATTGTAAACATTGTTTGACATGTTTCTACAAACTGTAATGGAACTCCTTTGGGTCTTTTTCTGCTTTTCTGCTTTTTGTGACACCTCTCCTTGGTGGGAAAATGGCTGAATGCTTTCTGTGACTAGTTGCTGACCTAACATAATGATATATTCTGCTTTCGCCGAAAAGCCTTTCTGAAATTGGATTAACGAGAAGTGTATCTTTAAAATGGTGTAAAATACTTGTATGGTTGAGGAGTTTTAATTATGAGATTTCTGTTGTTTTGAATTTGGCGCCCAGCAATTTCACTGGCTGTTTGCGAGGCGGGATGCTAGCTTCCCGAACGATCCCAGAGAGGTTAACATTCTGACTGATGTTGCTTCAATATATCCACATAATTTTCCTACCTCATGATGCCATCTATTTTGTGAAATGCACCAGTCCCTCCTGCAGCAAAGCACCCCCACAACAGGATGCTGCCACCCTGTGCTTCACGGTTTGGATGGTGTTCCTTGCTATATGTCGATATAGGACTTGTTTTACTGTGGATAGATACCCTTGTACCTGTTTCCTCCAGCATCTTCACAGGGTCCTTTGTCGTTGTTTTGGGATTGATTTGCACTTTTCACACCAAAGTACATTCATCTCTAGATGACAGAACGCATCTCCTGAGCGGTATGACAGCTGCGTGGTCCCATGGTGTTTATACTTACGTACTATTGTTTGTTCAGATGAACGTGGTACCTTCAGACGTTTGGAAATTGCTCCCAAGGATGAACCAGAATTGTGGAGGTCTACAATTTTTTGGCTGATTTATTTTGATTTTCTCACGATGTCAAGCAAAGAGGCACTGAGTTTGAAGATAGGCCTTGAAATACATCCACAGGTACACCTCCAATTAAATCAAATTATGTCAATTAGACTCTCAGAAGCTTCTAAAGCCATGACATAATTTTCTGGAATTTTACAAGCTGTTTAAAACTTCTTATGGCTTAGATCACGCTAACGGGATCGATATGACAAACACCCAGGGAAAGTGCAGAGCGCCAAATTCAAAACAGTGTCCGATTTCAAAAAGGCTTTACGACGAAAGCACACCAAACGATTATGTTAGGTCTGCACCTAGTCACAGAAAAACACAGCCATTTTTCCAGCCAAAGAGAGGAATCACAAAAGCAGAAATAGATCAAATTAATCACTAACCTTTGATGATCTTCATCAGATGACACTCATAGGACTTCATGTTACACAATACATGTATGTATTGTTCGAGAAAGTTCATATTTATATCCAAAATCTCAGTTTACATTGTCGCGTTACATTCAGTAATGTTTTACTTCTAAAACATCCTGTGATTTTGCAGAGAGCAACATCAATTTACAGAAATACTCATAATAAACATTGATAAAAGTGTTAACTGTTATGCATGGAACTTTAGATAAACTTCTCCTCAATGCAGCCGCTGTGTCATATTTCTAAAAAGCTTTACCGAAAAAGCACACCATGCAATAATCTGAGTACAGCGCTCAGACAACAAAATGAGCCATACAGATATCCGCCATGTTGTGGAGTCAACAAAGTCAGAAATAGCATTATAAATATTCACTTACCTTTGATCTTCATCAGAATGCACTCCCAGGAATCCCAGTTCCACAATAAATGTTTGACTTGTTTGATAATGTCCATCATTTATGTCCAAATACCTCCTTTTTATTTGTGCATTTAAGCCCAGTAATCCAAATTCATGAGGCGCGAGCAGACGAAAAGTCAAAAAGTTCTGTTACAGGCCATAGAAACATGTCTAACAATGTATAGAATCAATCTTTTGGATGTTTTTATCATAAATCTTCAATAATGTTCAAACCGGAGAATTCCTTTGTCTGTAGAAATGCAATGGAACGCAAGCTAACTCTCCCGTGAACGCGCGTGGTCAGCTCATGCCACTCTGGCAGACCTCATTCAGCTCCCATTCCCCTCTCCTTCACAGTAGAAACATCAAACAAGGTTCTAAAGACTGTTGACATCTAGTGGAAGCCTTAGGAAGTGCAATATGACCCCATAGACACTGTATATTCGATAGGCAATGTGTTGAAAAACTACAAACCTCAGATTTCCCACTTCCTGGTTGGATTTTTTCCCCAGGTTTTTGCCTGCCATATGAGTTCTGTTATACTCACAGACATTATCCAAACAGTTTTAGAAATTTCAGAGTGTTTTCTATCCAAATCCACTAATATATGCATATATTAGCAACTGGGCCTGAGTAGCAGGCAGTTTACTCTGGGCACCTTATTCATCCAAGCTACTCAATACTGTTAAAGGCAGTTAAAGGCACGGTCAACTTAGTGTATGTAAACTTCTGACCCACTGGAATTGTGATACAGTGAATTATATGTGAAATAATCTGTAAACAATTGTTGGAAACATTACCTGTGTCATGCACAAAGTAGATGTCCTAACCGACTTGCCAAAACTAACGTTTTTTAATAAGAAATTTGTGGAGTGGTTGAAAAACAAGTTTTAATGACTATAATTTAAGTGCATGTAAACTTCCGACTTCAACTGTAGGTCTCCCGATTTAAACCCAATCAAAATTGTTTGGCATCAACTGAAAACATTCATCTGTAACTCTGCCAAGCTGACAGGCAAAGATGAACTGGTCAAGGCCATGTTTTGGCTAGAGAAGTTGACGATACAACAATGCAACAATTACATTGATCATCTCAGCAAGGTTTTACCTGTGTTCCGCATTTGAATGTCTTTTTTCTTGTTATTTTATTTTATTAACAAAAGCATAAATATGTTGATGAAGAAATACTGTACTGCTTTTTTTGAGTTAGAAATGTAACACTTTAGAGTACTTAAGCATTGAATACATTGCATATTGAGGGATTTTCACAACAGTAGCCGGGTTATAAAAGTATTTTGTCCTGCTAATAGGAAACATTTGCATTATGGGCTACTCCTGCTATAGTTGTGATGTCTTCACTATTATTCTACAGAAAATATACAAATATAGAAAAATCCTGGAATGAGTTGGTGTGTCCAAACTTTTGACTGGTACTTGCTTAATTAATTTGATTAATATATTGTTTTTTCTATTCCATGAAAAATGAATAGTCTCTGTAATGATGGAACAAAAAATATGGCACTGTACAACGTGACGGTTGGCAGTACAGTACAGTACTATTTAGCTAAATAATCCCTGTGTTGTGCCGATGGGAGACCGGTTGCAATTGTAAGTAGGTCTAATAAAAAACCAACTTCTATTAGGCTAAGCCTCATAGCCTACCTCAGCCAGTTAAGTTATTTTATATAGGTATAGGCACTGAAGAAATACTCAAATTAAGCCCTCTTTATGTTTGTAAAGTCTGTTGGTGTGCAACACTTGCATAACAAGTTAGCTATATTTTCAGCACCAGCCAGGTTCACCTATTGATTGCGTAGTGGTTGCCGTCTTTTAAATTGAACCTTTATTTAACTTGGCAAGTCAGGGAAGAACGCTTTCTTATTTACAATGAAGGCCTACCCCAGCCAAACCCAGATGACGCTGCGCTGCCCTATGGCACTCCCAATCACGGTCAGATGTGATATTGCCTGAATTCGAACCAGGGACTGTAGTAAAGCCTCTTGCACTTAGATGCAGTGCCTTAGACTGCTACAAAAATCGGCATGACCAATATGTATGTATGTATGTATGTATGTATGTATGTATGTATGTATGTATGTATGTATGTATGTATGTATGTATGTATGTATGTATGTATGTATGTATGTATGTATGTATGTATGTATGTATGTATGTATGTATGTATGTATGTATGTATGTATGTATGTATGTATGTATGTATGTATGTATGTATGTATGTATGTATGTATGTATGTATGTATGTATGTATGTATGTATGTATATTAGTTTTCTTGCACCTTATTTGTGGAACAATCTTCAAAATGTTCTTTAATTTTATGTTTTGGGGCCTCTAGGGAATTCAGAAGGCTGATTGAGGACCTTATTAACGATGAATGTGTTTGTTTTTATGACCTTATTTTTCTTTCTACTTTTTATTTTTTTTATTTATAGCTTTAAAAAAAATGTAATTCAGAGCTCATCTGTAGAAGAGACCATGGTCTCAGTATGACTCCCTGATAAAATAAAGGTTAAATAAATAAATAAAATAAATAATTAGCAAATGCATTTTCTAAGAAGCTTATCACCTTAGAAAATCAAAAGAGAAAATCCCCACAAAGTTTCTGACAGGTTTTACTAGTGGACTTGGATGATGGCCCAGGGGTACTGTGGAACTGTTTGATCCTACATTATTAGAGGACTCAAATGAACTCTCAGCTAAGACATGAGCCAAGTGGAGCCAAGCCCTCCGAGAGAGGACCTGAGCCGCCCTGCTATCCGCCATATCAGTGAATAATTTAACACATCATATCAAGATCATTTGTTTTAGATGTCTTTTGTCTTTTAGCTACCGCAAACAGAATTTATTAGAGGAAAGAGGTGTTTCTCTCAAAGTCTTTCTGATGGCATCAAAGCCGAGGCTTTGCCCTTATGGTTATTATCCTAACCAAGAGTATGTCTTTCAGCTGGAGTTTTCTCTAGCTGTCACCAGTAATCTGAGCAGCCAACATTGCTCTGATAGGGTAAGTACTCATTTGATCTTCCATCCTTTGACCTCTGGACTGTCCATGGAGTCTATTTAAAAGCCTTTAATTATATAGATAAATGACTAAGCAGACATAACATAGGCTACATGTTGGTTATGAAAATATACATTTACTTTAATACTAGAGTAGTGTAACTGCTGTAATTGGCTTGTTCCCAGGCTGGCTCTTTCACTTTAGCGTGTAATTATTCAAATGACTATATTGTAAAACCGCAGGAGAATCTCATGGTGAGCAGTTTTACAAAGAGCCTATAGCAACCCCCTGATTCTACACTTTTGTCTCACTTATACATCTGTTTGAGGACTTTTCAAAAGTCACCACTATGATGGAGAAACTAAAATTAACTTCATCATGCAAGTGAAAAGTCATACAAATTTGATTTGCAATTTGAATATGAACCCTGACAAATTCTCAGCTTCATTGGCACTGAAAATGTAGGTATGCTAACTGAAACAATCTTCCCCTGAAACGTGTATTCTCAATCTCCAATGATTTACAGAGGACGGGGGGTTTCAATCAGGCTTTTCCATGTTTGGTCCAAGGGCACAAGCTGCTGTGGTGGAGCTAGGGTTGCATTTATTTATTAACATTTATTTAACCTTTATTTAACCAGGCGAGTCAATTCAGAACAAATTCTTATTTACAATGACGGCCTACCCCGGCCAAACCTGGAAACGACGCCCTATGGGACTCCCAATCACGGCCGGATGTGATACAGCCTGGATACAAACCAGAGACTGTAGTGATGCCTCTTGCACCGAGATGCAGTGCCTTAGACAGCTGTGCCACTCGGTAGAACAAATTATAGAAACTTTCAATAAATTCTCTGGTTTCCCCCGAAATCCCAGTTGGAGGATGCCCGGAATCAGGAGGGGATAAGCAGGAAATCTGGAATCAGGAGGGGATAAGCAGGAAATCTGGAATCAGGGGGGGATAAGCAGGAAATCTGGAATCAGGGGGGGATAAGCAGGACATCTGGAATCAGGGGGGGATAAGCAGGACATCTGGAATCATGAGGGGATAAGCAGGAAATCTGGAATCAGGGGGGGATAAGCAGCACATCTGGAATCAGGAGTGGATAAGCAGGAAATCTGGAATCAGGAGGGGATACGCAGGAAATCTGGAATCAGGAGGGGATAAGCAGGAAATCTGGAATCAGGGGGGGATAAGCAGGACATCTGGAATCATGAGGGGATAAGCAGGAAATCTGGAATCAGGAGGGGATAAGCAGGACATCTGGAATCAGGGGGGATAAGCAGGAAATCTGGAATCAGGAGGGGATAATCAGGAAATCTGGAATCAGGAGGGGATAAGCAGGACATCTGGAATCAGGAGGGGATAAGCAGGAAATATGGAATCAGGAGGGGATAAGCAGGACATCTGGAATCAGGAGGGGATAAGCAGGAAATATGGAATCAGGAGGGGATAAGCAGGACATCTGGAATCAGGAGGGGATAAGCAGGACATCTGGAATCAGGAGGGGATAAGCAGGACATCTGGAATCATGAGGGGATAAGCAGGACATCTGGAATCAGGAGGGGATAAGCAGGAAATCTGGAATCAGGAGGGGATAAGCAGGAAATATGGAATCAGGAGGGGATAAGCAGGACATCTGGAATCAGGAGGGGATAAGCAGGACATCTGGAATCAGGAGGGGATAAGCAGGAAATATGGAATCAGGTAGGGATAAGCAGGACATCTGGAATCATGAGGGGATAAGCAGGACATCTGGAATCATGAGGGGATAAGCAGGACATCTGGAATCAGGAGGGGATAAGCAGGAAATATGGAATCAGGAGGGGATAAGCAGGAAATATGGAATCGGGAGGGGATAAGCAGGAAATATGGAATCAGGAGGGGATAAGCAGGACATCTGGAATCAGGAGGGGATAAGCAGGAAATATGGAATCAGGAGGGGATAAGCAGGACATCTGGAATCAGGAGGGGATAAGCAGGACATCTGGAATCAGGAGGGGATAAGCAGGACATCTGGAATCAGGAGGGGATAAGCAGGAAATATGGAATCAGGAGGGGATAAGCAGAACATCTAGAATCAGGAGGGGATAAGCAGGACATCTGGAATCAAGAGAGGATAAGCAGAACATCTGGAATTAGGAGGGGATAAGCAGGACATCTAGAATCAGGAGGGGATAAGCAGGAAATCTGGAATCCTTCAACCAGGATTTCTGGAAAACCACGAAATGTATTAAAAGTTCCTGGAATTTTTCAACCCTAGGTGGAGCTGTTGGAGGTTACTTGTTTTCATTTGATTATTTGTCACTGTGTTTACTTTTCAGATCCTCCCTAGAGACCTGAAGACCAAAACTTTGGACAGTTTTTCCCCAGATAAATCTATGTTCATAGTCAGTGCACATGTAGGTGACTGATGTGGAAGTGCAAGGTTGGTGTAAATTACAGTCCATCTGTATGTGCGTGTGTGTGTGTGTGTGTGTGTGTGTGTGTGTGTGTGTGTGTGTGTGTGTGTGTGTGTGTGTGTGTGTGTGTGTGCTTTGTGTGTTTTTAGTCAAGTGTTGGACCACAGGAAAATTAGCTGTCACCATTGGCATCGGCTATTTGTGATTGTAATAAAAGTAATTGCACAGAAATACAGTGTAGACATTGTTAATGTTGTAAATGACTATTGTAGCTGGAAACTGCTAATTCTTTATGGAATATCTACACAGGCGTACAGAGGCCCATTATCAGCAACCATCACTCCTGTGTTCCAATAGCACGTTGTGTTAGCTAATCCAAGTTTATCATCTTAAAAGGCTAATTGATCATGAAAAACACGTTTTCAATGATGTTAGCACAGCTGAAAACTGTTGTCCTGATTAAAGAAGCAATAAAACTGTCCTTCTTTAGACTAGTTGAGTATCTGGAGTGTTAATAAACTGCATCCTGCCACATGCATTGGGCATCAGAGCCTGTATAATAGATTTCCACTTTGTTCCTATATTGTCCTTTTGCTTGTTTGATGGCTCTGCAGCAATTGTAGTGGGACTTCTTGTACTTGTTTGTGTCCTCAGCCATAGCCTCAGGGTTGTCTGCAATAGCCCTGTGTGTGGCAGCCCTGTCCTTTAGTTTTAACGCCAACCTCAGTTTTAATCCAAGGCTTTTGATTGGGGAAGCAGCGAACCTTCACTGTTGGGACAACGGTGGCGATGCATTTCCTAATGAAACCCCTGATGGAAGTGGTTAGGTTGTCAATGCTATTTTAATGCTATGATGCTGTGTATGTGTATGATTGTGTGTGTGTGTGTGTGTGTGTGTGTGTGTGTGTGTGTGTGTGTGTGTGTGTGTGTGTGTGTGTGTGTGTGTGTGTGTGTGTGTGTGTGTGTGTGTGTGTGTGTGTGTGTGTGTGTGTGTGTGTGTGTGTGTGTGTGCGCCTGCGCGTGTACGCCAACACCTGTGTGTGGATTAAGTTATAGGCTGGGGTATATGAGGCCATCAGTCAAAAAGTCATCATCCCCTGACTAAACAAGAGAGATTGAGACAGCCAGCTCGATCAATACAGCATTCCCCCTGTGCAGTGAACCTGTAAACTGTCCATGGGTTTATGGTGAAGGAATTAGAAAAGGACTTGATACAGTACAGGTACACTGGCTGTCACAGAGGTGTCTGGTTTGTCTGTGAGGATGAACCAATCTGTGCTAAAAGAAAAAGTATCCATTGTGTGAAGCTATAAGTGTGTGGAATAGAAAGACATGAGTGGAAACAGGTCATCCTTGTCGAGTTCATCCATTAAGAATTTTAATTATATATCTATCTAAGAGTGAATGCCATTGTATCACCTGATTATTGTTTAATACCCTGTGAATTCCTCTGAACAGCAGATAGGTTTCAACCTTTAGTTGCTTCTATAGCCTATGGCCCTGATGCCGACACAGGAATGTATGCTATCTATTGGGAAAAAGAAAGTACAAGTAGATGCTTTTTCCTCTTGGAATCGTCAGGTTCACTCAACCTTATTCATAGTTTCCTTGCGCGTTAAGGTGCTGGAATTCTGAGGGAATTAAGTCAAATTCAGAATATGGTCTATCTGTAGACACACCTCCACCACACCTTCACAAGCTCAAGCTCCACCTCAAATGAATAGTGGGTGAGTAAGCATGCTATTCTCATGCTTAAATTCAAGGTCAGAATACACATAGAGAGAAAAGCGCATAAAAAGGGAATTATGGTCCGTTTACATGTGCTTAACTCGGGTCATCAGGTTTTGTGAGAACATCATTCCATGTCTAATCCTATACATTTTTTATAGCTTTTGTTACATGCATTTTTACTTACATTTTAAATGTCTGCATTTCATTCACATACAAAAGAGCATTAAGGTAAAGACAACAGGTTCTCCATATTGCTGTATATAGCCTACATGTGTGATATTTAATAGACATATTTTATATATCAATGAAGTAAAACATATTAAGATGTATTTCCAGAGTGAGGATCACACATCTCAGCAAAGGAACCATCAAGCTCAGCCAACTTCCAGTCTCGCCTCCTGCCCTATTTTCACACTTTAAAAGCATGGGGGTAAAGATGAATGCCTAATGAAAAGGCTGGAACATGTGCATAAAAAAATGAAACATTGGATCCAGTGGAATATGGAAACGACAGCTGACCTCTTAAGGAAGCTGCAAATTTTCGCAGCTTTTTGTTAAAAATCGCGCAACATTTCAGCGCCCTGCTATTCATGCCAGGAATATAGTATATGCATATGATTAGTATGTGTGGATAGAAAACACTCAGACGTTTCTAAAACTGGTTAAATCACGGCTGTGACTATAACAGAACGTGCGTTTCATCGAAAAGTGCAGGAAAATCAGATCACTGAAAATGGGAAAATATATCCATGCGCAACTTCAAACAATTGTTAAAAGTGACCCACATTAAATGGGGCCGAGGTTACAATACCTACAGCTTCCACACGATGTCGAACAGTCTTGTCATTTGTCTCGGATTTGTTTCTTGGTCAAACCGAAACAAGGGAGCCGATTTCTTCCGGTCTCCGGCCATGATTTCAAGACGTGGAGCTAAAGAATATACACCGCCCCGTGATCATTTTGATAGATTATTAACGTTTACTAATACCTAAAGTTGCATTACAAAAGTATTTCGAAGTGTTTTGTGAAAGTTTATCGTCGACTTTTTTAATTTAAAAAAATGACGTTGCGTTATCAAACTCGTTTTTTTCCTTGATTACACAGTCTTCATAGATCGATATCTAGGCTATATATGGACCGATTTAATCGAAAAGAAGACCCAAATAAATGTTTATGGGACATCTAGGAGTGCCAAGAAAGAAGCTCGTCAAAGGTAATGAATGTTTTATATTTTATTTCTGCGTTTTGGGTAGCGCCGGCTAACGCAAAATCTGTCGTGTTAGGTGACGTTGCAGTATTTTGTGGGTACATGCTATCAGATAATAGCTTCTCATGCTTTCGCCGAAAAGCATTTTACAAATCTGACTCGGTGGATAGATTCACAACGAGTGTAGCTTTAATTCACTACCTTGAATGTGTATTTTAATGAAAGTTTAATGAAAGTTTGAGTTTTATCAAAAACTATAGGTGGCGCTCTGAAATTCCGCTGAGTGATGTTCCTGCATGGGAACTGTATTCTGCGACATCCTTAAGAAGATTTATTAAAAGCATGGGGGTAAAGATGAATGCCTATTGAAAAGGCTGGAACATGTGCATAAAAAAATGAAACATTGGATCCAGTAGAATATGGAAATGACAGCTGCTTCCCTAATGATAGAGCTCTGGTCAAAAGTAGTGCACTATATAGAGAATAGGGTGACATTTGGGATGCATCGCTATCTCATATTCAGGTATAATAATGTTACCAGAAAGCAGTTGTTGAAAGTACAATCTTTCCTTTTTATCTGTCATTTTCTCCGACACATTAGTTTTTTTCGGTGTTCTATAACAAACGTGTTCATCACATCACGTGTTCCACTTCCCTGCTCAGAAACTTATAAAGGGAATGTGATCTAATATCTGAAAATGTAGTTTAATGAACCTTTTCTTTATGTCCCAGAACCAATACTGAAGACGTATGTCCCAGATCCGTACATCCCAAATGGAAACCTATTAATTTTGTATATAGTGCACTACAGTTGACCAGGGCTCTGGTCTAAAGTAGTGCACTATATAAGGAACAGAGTGCCACAGTCCAGGATGTAGGTTATTTTTATGAAAGAGGAGAGGATTTAACTACAGCTTTGGTCTATAATTATGCACAGAGGGAAAAAGTCTGTGAAAATGTAAAGAACGAGAGGCTTAAAAGCTGTTTAAAGTCAGCTTAATTTGTCTCTGTCTTTAACAGAACACACACGGTACGGGTTATTAAGGCACTGACCCGTTCAGACGTTCTGAGCAGCTTGTGGCTGGAGCATGGAGTGTGAGGAGAGATACATCCTATTAAGACAAAAGGGCTCCTGAGATGCACCCTGGGGGATCTCTCAATTCCTTTTGATTGCCTCTGTCCAGTCTGTGTATTGATCCATGTTTGATGTGATACTCGCTGTGGTGAATATAAAATGATTCCTGTATAGCCTCTGGCCCTCACCTCTCAAACTGATCTACCTAGGTTTACCTTTTTGTCCATGGTGTTTTATGGACACCAGTGTTGGTTGTAACACATTACAAAAGTAAGTGTTAGGGATAATGCATTACTTTTTTTTACAGTAATAACATTACTTTTATGTGTAAAAGAGTAATATAATGTGTTTGTTTCCATGCAAAGTAATTATTTTAAAGAAATGCATTTATTTTATTGTAACAAGTAATATGTAATTAATTTATTTTCCAAGTAATGAAAACCCAACACTGATGGATGGACACCCATGCTTCTCAAAGGTATTGGTGCATAACGTCCTTGGAAACAGACATTTCCTTCAGTAAATAAACCGATAGCAGAATTCAATCAATGCAATCAAAACGGATCATTTCACAATAGTCATGCCCTGATCTGTTTCACCTGTCTATGTTTTGTCTCCACCCTCCTCCAGGTGTGGCCCATCTTCCCCATTATCCCCTGTGTATTTATACCTGTGTTCTCTGTTTGTCTGTTGCCAGTTCGTTTCGTTCATAGAACCTACCAGCATTTGCTTCCCTGCTCCTGCCTGTTTCTTGCTCCTGATTTCTAGTCTTTCACAGTTTGACCCCTGCCTGCCCAGACCCTGAGACTGCCTGCCGTTCTGGACCCTTACACCCTCTCTGGATTATTGACCCCTGCCCTGCCTTGACCTGTCGTTTGCCTGCCACTGTTTAAGGAATAAACTTTTGTTTGTTCAACACTGTCTGGGTCATACCTTAAACGTGATAACAATATCATGTTGCAATCTTTAAAAAATATGTTGCTTATAATAATATCATGGTCCTGTGACCTTGTGAACACTGGATTAAAATGCTTAGTCCTCAGAAGGGACCCCCGCCAAGCAAGCACGCATGCACTCTCACACGCACAAGCACAAACACTTAGTATCAATGGTCTCAGTTCACTACCCTGGATATCTCAAATGACTATACTATACTTCTCATAAGCCATAGTGGCATCCTGGAAAACTACCAGTAAACCCATGCGTTATGCCAACATGGTCCTGCCTCTACTGAACCAGTCAGAAGGTTTATTCTCTCCAGTTAACCTTTGGCTTAGGGGGAAGCCACATCAGCACCTCCCTCCATCCCTGTACCTCCTCACGTTGTGCTTCCACCAGGGTCAGTGTTTTAATTGTTTTACCCCAATTGACTACCCTGCAGATCAGTAGTAAGGACCAATAAAACGCAGAGCCAAGAACTACTAGATCCAAGCTTATTGGAGGGAGAGAGATGGAGAGGAGAAGCATTTAATTTCCTTTGTCAATGTGTCCAGAACTTTATGGTTTGGAACTAATTCAGTTCTGGCTCCGGAACCAATGCTGATGCCATAAAACAAAGTGGATCATAGACTCAGACATACAGTCACAACACTGTATTCCGCCCCAAGATGTTTGAGCCAGCACGGGCATAGCAGTCCTTGAAACATTTCTGAAGGATTGTTAGATTAATATTTTTAGTATATTGTTGAAGTTATTGCAGTGTGCAATTGTCTATAAGGTATAGTAGTGGACAATAAACAGTATGAAATTAACATGTAAGGTAAACTGTTGGAAACCTTAACCCAAACAACAAGGGAGGTAAGAAAACAACAAGAGGCCTACTGTACTGTAATATTATTGCTGTGGGATAACCTAGTGCACAGAAGCTTCTGCCAGGAGCATATGGGCATTTGTGAAATAGTCTGAAGATTAACAGAAATTAACTCCACTGCTACAGCTAAAAGCAAAACATATCTAATTAGTATGAATAAAAATCTATTAGCTAGGGAGAGGAGAAAAAAGAGAGAGAGACAGAATAAAGTAGGTTTTAGAAATAGGGATGGAAAGGGGGAGGAAGGGAGGGTAGTACTGATAACAAAAGTTAGACTGAAGTTGTGAAGTTGCCATTGTGAGCTCTCAGAACTGGTTCCCCAGCCAACTAAGGCTTTGAGTTGCCTGGTTACCAGTCGGGACATAGAAGTGGGAGAAGGGAGAGAGGAATAGCTGGGTCCGGAAATAAATCCCCATGTTCCCTCAGTAACTACTTGTAGGTAACTGTGAGACCATGGGCGTCCCTCATGGCACCCTATTCCATATGTAGTGCACAACTTTTGACCAGGGTCCATAGGGTTCCAAGGGCTTCCCAGAAGTAATATATAGTTTATGCAGCCAGATTGTCGAGTAATTTCAGTCACTTGCTTGGATACAAAATGTGTTCTACCGAAATTATTGGGAAAACTAGTTGCATTGTGAGTTACAGCTTTTTTAAAAATCACTTTGGCACATTTTTCAGATGTAAGTGATATAGTTTCAAAACGGTCAACTGATAACACTTGTAATGACCCCTATCTTATGTTCAGAACCTTTGATTGTGCATTCATTGGCATTTCTTTCACCCCTGAGTCCATCATGTAAAATCAAAGTTGTCTGTGAAATACCATGAGAATATTTTGTTTGTCACCAATATAATGATAGGCTCTCTGTTCAGTCATTTTAACTACCATTGAATCCAGTAGCAAAAAAATGCAAGATACACATTTCGATAACACTTTATTTGACACCCAGAAACACAACACGTTATAACATGGTCATAATATGTCATAACAGCTGACATAACTTGTCATATCCCATTATAATATGGTCATAACACTGTCCTGACACATATATTTAGACCAGTTGTGACATAAGTTGCATTATTTTATGGCTGGTTATGATACCTACATAAGAGTGTCAAAACCCACAAAACGTACAACACCAGGAAAAACATTCCATAACACCATGTTTATGTTTACATATAATTTTTTAAAGTTGACCCTAATAAATAAGCATAGTAATTGCACACATATTGACGTCCGACATGCACCTACCCAATGCTCTGTTGCTGATGACTGGGATGAATGCAGAAGCAGATTTCAGGTGCAGAACATAAATTAAAAGGGCATGTTTGTGATAGATCTATCTGGCCAAGTTCAGAGGTTACACCTTCAATGACCACTGGCACGCTGGAGAAGTGTGCTCTTCACAGATGAATCCCGGTTTCAACTGTACCGGGCAGATGGCGTCATGAGGGCGAGCTGTTTGCTGATGCCAACGTTGTGAACAGAGTGCCCCATGGGGGCGGTGGGGTTATGGTATGGGCAGGCATAAGCTACGGACAATGAACACAATTGCATTTTATCGATGACAATCTGAATGCACAGAGATACCTTGACAAGATCCTGAAGCCCATTGTCGTGCTATCACCTCATGTTTCAGCATGATAATACTTGGTCGCATGTCGCAAGGATCTGTACACTATTCCTGGAAGTTGAAAATGTCCCAGTTTTTCCATGGCCTATATACTCACCAGACATTTCACACACTGAGCCTGCTTGGGATGCTCTGGATCGACGTGTACAACAGTGTGTTCCAGTTCCCACTGTTGTGACGTTGTATTAGTTAATGTAACGACTGTTGCTCATCGAATGATTACAAGTTTCTAATTACGTGATTAACTGAATCAAGCAATTATTAACTCATTAACCTGGGGCACCATGGGAAAACTAGTTTTTATTGAGTTTCTATTTCCCAAATTAACTCAAAGAATATCAGGTTATCGATTTTACAACAGCCGCTAATTAACCAGTTGCCTCTACAGTCTCGTTCTGAACGTTGTATAGCCCGTGAATCTGCAATTCGTACCACACCAATCTTAGTTGAATATTTATTTACTAAAAGGCTAAAATTATGATAAAAGATATACATTGACAAAACACATTATAAGATATTGATTAGAACTTAGTATAACGGGCCAACACACTATGGCGCGTGTTACCCACAATGAAGATTTCAAAAGAGAGAGAAAAAAAGAAAGTACACAAGAGAAATATACATTTGGGTGAATTTGTCAGCTATGCTATTCTAACCCTAGCCTTGCCCCAAACTGCCACTCTTAAGGGTCAGAATATAATGATGTAATTATGTGGGGATGATCTCTGAGGATTCTCTGCATGGACCGTTCCGCTGTTTGATGACGCACTTCTCCTGCGCACCTCCCTGCTCGTCCTCCTGGTGTCAGTGTCCTTTTTGGCTTAGGAGTCTGTTCCCTCACCCCTTTCTCTGGAAGGGATCTTCTGAGGACAGACAGCTCTGTAGCTCAGAGCTCACAGCATAGGAATGAAACCCTTTATAGATACCACGATTCGATGGGAGATGGAGGCTAGGTGGTTCAACTTGAATTCACCCGCTTAGACACAGCTACTCATCCGTAGCTTGGGTAGAAAAGGATTTCTTTGTCCTCAAACTTGCATTGCGTTCTGGGTTCGTTGACTTTTTAGACCTCGCTGCAGCTGGGGTCACGTAGTCCTGCTGTAAATTCTATTCTATACTTTTTGTGCTCAGAGTTGTGAAAATGTACCACACACATGTGAACATCGCACCAAGGTTATTGAAATTCCTGGAATCGATTGTGTTTGCTATGCCCTTCATCAAAGTTTTGAGTAACAATTATTCTGTTTTGTTAGTGCAGATGTCAAAACGGTAATGCTGAGCTTTGTAAAATAGGTTGCACAGTTCGATGTCTCCTCCCACAGCACATTTTATACTGAATTGTCGGTCGAAACTCAATCACGGACTACAAAGGAGTACAGAAAACAAAGGGTTTATTACTGTAGACATCTGAAGGTTGAACATTTTGCAGATGTGATTCTAATTAGACTGTTTGAAAGACTCTGAGATGCAGGAGCAACATGTCAAACTCCAGAATGTTGTTGTTATTATTATCATTATTATTATCCCAGACACGCCACCAAGTCAGAACTGAAAAGGCTCTACATCCGCTGGCTGATTCGTTAATACAAGAGGAAAAAATACTATCAAACATGTGAAATGCTCTAATTGGGATTAAATTAGTCCGTGTTGTGCTCTCAATTAATAACTCTTTTGGTTGAAAGGTCTCTGTGATCATAGGGGAGGGAAAGGAGCTAGGAAACGTTCTCATTCTTACAGTATTAGTGGAATTTAGTTGTGGTTGTTGGTATTCTTTTTCAAGGCCGGCATCACTATTTGACATTGATTCCTGATTTGCACATTCTAAGTTGGGAGTTACTCGCTAATGCGCAAGGAAGATGGCACATTCACCCAGACTTACTCATCAAAGTGACATTGTGTCATTTAGCGCTCATCCTTTCTAATGGAAGATATAATTATGCAATTAGACTACCTCTTAATGGGCAGGATGATTCTCTAATACATTCACTTCTCTGTTCATCTTCTGTGTATTTTAATATCAAGCCTTCTGACATGGGGGTTGAGGTGCTCATTGAAGGGTTGAGGTATCCATCACTAACACGACTTGAAATAATTCCTTGATCACCCTTTAATAGAGTTATAAGAAATTCAATATTCATTACATTTTAAAATAATTTGAGTTTTTGTATTTGGTTTTATCGCAACGAGAGTTCTTCATGTGATTTTACTCATAGGCAAGTGTCCACAATATTATAACATTTTATTTCCATTTTGTCAATACATTTTATTTCCATTTGTATTCAGCTTGCTGAGAGTACAAATGAATTCATCTTAACACTCTACAGTCTGGTGCAGCGTGTCCAGACACAGGGTCACAGATGTTAGCTTCAGCTCACAGACTTGGACAACAGATACTGTGGAGATTATCCTTTTCCATTTCCTCTTATCTAGGTATCATCACAAATGTGAAATGCCACAGTGAAAGTAGGTGTATCTGGGAAAAAAACCATACAGCTTCAGTTTATATTACAGCTTCTCTGTAAGCCTTATCAAATCAGAAGACCCTAACAATGCATCCACAGGTTTAAAATTAATGTTCATCACTAAGAAACGTCAATGGTTTCCAAAGGCGTTAGTACAGTCATAGATAGCATCAGTACATATTCTTTTGTGAGGAATTCTTCTGTTTCCTTTTTGAAATAGGTATCCTACAGTTGTACTGTAATCGTTACATACATTATGGTTGGAGTTAAGATTTGCATTGATATTGACCTCCAAGGTGTAATCAATTGCTGAGGCCTATGTGAAATGTGAGCGATATTATTCCCTGCCTTTTCCATGAAATCATCATTTGAGTTTCACAAGTATGACTGAGAATCGGAAATGTATTTGGGAAAAATGTTCATATAGGCATTCATAAGTAATACATATTATATCAGGCGTCTAAACATGTATGATACCTCTCTTGAGTAGGTAACATACATCATTTGTTCAACATGCTGTATTTATGTCCACACTTTATTTTTTGTTAAAATATTGAAGCTAAATCACAACATTGGAACCATACAATATAAACTAAATGAAAACAGATGCAACACGCAACAATTTCAAAGAAATTCATTAGACCCTAATCTATGTACTTCACATGACTGGGAATACAGATATGCGTCTGTTGGTCACAGATTCCTTAAAAAACAGATAGGGGCATGTATCAGAAAACCAGTCCATATCTGGTGTGACCACCATTTGCCTCAAGCATCTCCTTCGCATAGAGTTGATGAGGCTGTTGATTGTGGCCTGTGGAATGTTGTCTCACTCTTCTTCAATGGCCATGTGAAGTTGGTTGATATTGGTGGGAACTGGAACTCACTATCGATGTGTCCTTCCCTGAGATGGTTTCAGAAAGGTTTCAACAGCTGTCTGTGTGGCTGGTCTAAGACGACCCTGCAGGGGAAGAAGCCGGATGTGTAGGTCCTGGGCAGGCATGGTTACACGTGGGTTGCGATTTTAAGGCCTGTTGGATGTACTGCCAAATTCTCTAAAACGAAGCTTATGTTAGAGAAATTAGCAACAGCTCGGGTAGATATTCCTGCAGTCAGCATGCCAATTGCATGCTCCCTCAAAACTTTAGACATGGCATTGTGGTGTGTGACAAAACTGAGTAGTCTTTTATTGTCCCCAGAACAAGGTGCACCTGTGTAATGATCATGCTGTTTAATCAGCTTCTTGATATGCCACACCTGTCAGGTGGATGGATTATCTTGGCAAATGAGAAATGCTCATTATCAGGGACGTCAACAAATTTGTGCACAACATTTTAGAGAAATAAGCTTTTTGTGAGTATGGAACATTTCTGGGATCTTTTATTTCAGCTCATGAAACATGAGGGACTTTTCATGGGACTTTTCATGGGACTTTTCATGGGACATGGGACTTTTCATGGGACTTTTCATGTTAAGTTCATATTTTTCTTCTGTGTACAAATAGATAACATTTCCATAAAAAGTCATATGAAATTAAAATAGGATATTCTCTTACACAGAACCCAAACTGGCTGCGCGCGTGCACTATCGTGCATAAATGTATTTTGTCCCCCTTGCACCAAACGCGATCATGACATGCAGGTTAAAATATCAAAACCAACTGTCACGTTCTGACCTTAGTTCCTTTGTTATGTCTTTGTTTTAGTTTGGTCAGGTCGTGAGTTGGGGTGGGTTGTCTATATTCTTTTTTCTATGTTATATTTTCTACGGCCTAGTATGGTTCTCAATCAAAGGCAGGTGTCGTTTGTTGTCTCGAATTGAGAATCATACTTAGGTAGCCTTTTCCCACCTGTGTTTTGTGGGTGAATATTTTCTGATTAGTGTTTTTCGTCACCTTACAGAACTGTTTCAGTTTCGTTTCGTTCTCTTTGTTATTTTGTTTAGTGTTCTGAGTTTAAATAAATATGATCATGAACACTTACCACGCGGCACCTTGGTCCTCCTCTCCTTCCACCGAAGACAACCGTTACACAAACTGAACCAATGACATTAATTTGGGGACAGATCGAAAAGCATTAAACATGTATGGTAATTTAGCTCGTTAGCTTGCACTTGCTAGCTAATTTGTCCTATTTAGCTAGCTTGCTGTTGCTAGCTAATTTGTCCTGGGATATAAACATTGAGTTGTTATTTTACCTGAAATGCACAAGGTCCTCTACACCGACAATTAATCCACACATAAAATGGCCAACCGAATCGTTTCTAGTCATCTCTCCTCCTTCCAGGCTTTTTCATCTTTGAATTCATATGGTGATTGGCATCTACACTTTCATAGTATTACCATGACGACCGGCAAAACAGTTACGAGAATACAGCGTCCATAAGACCATTAGACTTGCCACCTTTTGGACTGAATACATTTGCAGGGGCAACAGTTTTGATTAAATGTATAATTTATCACTCATAAACCATAGCCGAGAAAATCAATTGCTTTGTTAAGATACAGTAAGCTACGTATGAACCGCATATAGGCAATGGTTCAAATCAAATTGTATTGTCACATACACATTGTAACGGTTTTCTTCTGGTGAAAGAGAGGCGGACCAAAATGCAGCGTGGTTAGTTTTGTACTTCTTTAATAAAGATGAAAGTACAACAATCTACAAAACAAGAAACATGAAAAAACCAAAACAGTCCTATCTGGTGCAACAAATACAAAGACAGGAACAATCACCAACAAAAAAACAGGCTACCTAAATATGGTTCCCAATCAGAGACAATGACTAACACCTGCCTCTGATTGAGAACCATATCAGGCCAAACATAGAAATAGACAAACCAGACACACAACATAGAATACCCACCCAGCTCACGTCATGACCAACACTAAAACAAGGAAAACACACAAGAACAATGGTCAGAACGTGACACATTGTTAGCAGATGTTTTTGGGGATGTAGCGAAATGCTTTTGTTCCTAGCTCCAACAGTGCAGTAGTGTCTAACAATTCACAACAATACACACAATTCTAAAAGTAAAATAATGGAATTAATAAATATATAAATAACCCCACATGTAACGTTAAATAGAGCCTCAATTCAGTTGTGCACTGCAAGTGTGCAAATCAGTGTTACCAACTCCTCAGTAAGGAAAGTAGCTATTGGCTGCCCTAAAAGTCGCTTAAAGTCGCTAAATGACATCATCACCTAATTTGCATAATTTGCCATGTGCATGTAATTGTGATGGATGCTGTAGGAGAGAGGAATAACGTCGTGGGAGAGACAAAAAGTGAGTAAAAAACACCCTAAATATGTTTAGAACTACAAAGAAAGTTTCTTCTGTCGATTCTTGTTTTTTTTAATGTCACAATTCCAACCCTCCTCCTTTATCCGGGTTTGGGACCGGCAAAAGTGACCCAAAAGAGACACTTTGGTGGAGTTACTTAATTGTATTTTATTTAGTTTTTTAGTTTAGTTTCTTAATTTGGTTTGGTTTTTAACCTTATGGTCCAATTAGGAGCCTACGACAAGTCACTGTAAAACATGACATTTTTTAACCATAACATTTTTTACATTTTTTTGTATACATTAACAATCTAAATGGACCAAAAAGAGCAACTGGGTTGAGTTTGGGTGATTGTCGAGGCCAGGTCATCTGATGCAGCACTCCATCACTCTCCTTCTTGGCCAAATATCCCTTACACAGCCTGGAGGTGTGTTGGGTCATTGTCCTGCTGAAAAAAAAATGATATTCCCACTAAGCGCAAACCAGATGGGATGGCATATCGCTGCAGAATGCTGTGGTAGCCATGCTGGTTAAGTGTGCCTTGAATTCTAAATAAATCACAGACAGTGTCACCAGCAAAGCACCTCCACACCATCACACCTCCTCCTCCATGCTTCACACTGGGAACCATATGTAACCGACGTGAAATAGCTAACTAGTTAGCGGTGGTGCGCGCTAATAGCGTTTCAATCGGTGATGTCACTCGCTCTGAGACCTTGTAAGTAGTGGTTCCCCTTGCTCTGCAAGAGTAGCGGCTTTTGTGGAGCGAAGGGTAACGATGCTACATGGGTGACTGTTGTCTGTGTGCAGAGGGCCCCTGGTTCGAGCCCGGGTAGGGACGAGGGGACAGACTAAAGTTAAACTGTTACATTGATGCTGTTGACCCGGATCACTGGTTGCTGCGGAAAAGGAGGAGGTCAAAAGGGGTGTGAGTGTAACCGATGTGAAATGGCTAGCCAGTTAGCAGTGGTGCGCGCTAATAGCATTTCAATCGGTGACGTCACTCGCTCTGAGACCTTGAAGTAGTGGTTCCCTTTGCTCTGCAAGGGCCGTGGCTTTTGTGGAGCGATGGGTAACGATGCTTTGTGGGTGTCAGTTATCAATGTGTGCAGAGGGTCCCTGGTTCGGGTAGGGGCGAGGGGACGGACTAAAGTTATACTGTTACACATACAGATAATCCTTACTCCGCCCTTACTCCGCGTCTCACAAAGACATGGCGGTTGGAACAAATTTGGACTCAAATTAAATGGTATTTGTCACATGAGCCCAATACAACAGTGAACAGTGAAATGCTTACTTACAAGCCCTTAACCAACAATGCCTTAAGAAGTTAAGACTAAAATTAAAAATAAGTGTTAAGTTAAAAAAAAATGAAATAGAAAATAAAAGTAACAAATATTTAAACAGCAGCAATAAAATAACAAGTGAGGCTATATGTACATATGTAAAATGTACATGTAGGGAGAGTTAAAGTGACCATACATAGATTATAAACAGAGAGTAGCAGCAGCGTAAAAGAGGGGTCTGGGTAGCCCTTTGATTAGCTGTTCAGGAGTCTTATGGCTTGGGGGTAGAATCCTTTTGGACCTCATCAGACCAAAGGACAGATTTCCACCGTAATGTCCATTGCTTGTGTTTCTTGGCCCAGCAAGTCTCTTCTTCTTATTGCAAGTGCAGTCCGGTCAGCTGGATTGTGGATCATTGGAAGTAAAAGACTGGTATCCAGCATAATCCATAAGTGTGTGATCTGCAGAAAACGTAGAGGAAAACTAGAAGAGCAAAAGATGTCAGACTTACCTGAAGACAGACTTGCCTCTGATCCTCTGTTCAATCATGCTGGACTGAACATCTTTGGACCCTGGAACATCACCTCTCGTCTGACCAGATGAGGCAGCGCTGAAAGAAAAAGCTGGGTCGACCTGTTCTCCTGCATGAGTACAAGAGCGGTACACATTGAAGTGATAGAGTCTATGTCTACCCCAAGCTTCTTCAATGCTTTCAGACTATTCTTCTCTATCGGAGGACCTGCAAAGCAACAACGCTTAGATAATGGCACAAACTTCATCACAGCCTGCAAAGAGCTGAAGATCAAAACAGATGACTCTGAGATGAGTACTGTTTCTGTACAGCACTTTGAGATATCAGCTGATGTACGAAGGGCTATAGAAATTGATTTGATTTGATTTGATTTGAGTACTTGCCTTCAAGACCAAGGATGCACTTGGACTTTCAATCCCCCTCATGCAAATGAGAACGTGTTCTCAGTCAACTTAACTGGTCAAATAACGGATAAAAAATAAATAAATAAAATGCGTCACATATGGGAGGAGCTTGGGACAGGATGATTGGAATCGCTCGTTGCATTCTATATGCCATGCTTCTGGAAGTTAGTTCTACTTGTCTCACACATTAAGTCCTCACCACACTCATGGCTGAAGTCAACGCTCAACCCATAGTCCCATAGATCCGGAGATGCCAGCAGTTCTTACACCTGCCATGCTTCTGAAACATAAGATTGAAACTACAACAGCAACCCCAGGAGACTTCAACCTCAAAGATATCTACAGCAAGCAATGTAAACAAGTTCAGAGCCTCGCAGACACATTCTGGAAAAGATAGAGACAAGAATACCTGTTGACATGCAGAAAATGGCAAGTGGACAAACATAACCTGCAAGTTGGCGATATCGTCTTACTAAAAGACACGCAAGTTCACCAAAACGAATGGCCTGTTGGACTCGTAATCAAAACATTACCAAGAGGTGACAACAAAATCAGGAAAGTGGAAGAGAAAGTCATGAGACAGGGCACATCTAAGGTGTTCTTCAGACCAGTTTCCGAAGTCGTACTACTCCTCCAAACGTAAACATAGTGACATAAAAGGTCTTTATGCCAAGCGGGAGTATACTTCTGTACAAAGTATTATATTGCCCTATATTGTCATCTACTGACAAATTTGGGTACTGTAGCTTTTAATTTGCTAACTTTAGTTTCAGAGCTATTTCCTGTCAGAACAATCTGGAAGACAACAACAGACAGACAAGCTCTATTTTTCCGTCTTACTAGGCCTTGGATAAATATAAGTACATGCTTTTGCTAATTCAAATTGTGTTTCTAGAATATTTATGTTTTTTATTTGTTTATTCTGGTTTTCTAATTTCCGATGATGCTAAGCTAATTGTGCTAACTATCGCCCGTTCACTTAACATTGTGTGTTAGCATGCTAGCTATCATTTTGTGACAGAATTGAGCTTATTTGGGTTTTGGATGTATCTAGCTATTTTAAGTGTTCAGATAGCTCTTGTGACAGAGCTAAAGCATAGTTGGACACTTAGATTGTGTGAATATGTTTAATGGCACCTTTCATGTGATGTAAATTGTCATCATTTCTGCACAGTCATGTTGGCTAGTTAGGCTCGTTTTCTTGTTGCTAACTTGTGATAGAGATGCTGTTCTTTATTTTTATCCATTTGTTTCAATATACAGTATATGGTGACTTTTTCTCATACATTTTCTACTTTCTGTATCAGTTGCAGTTTTACATACAAAAAATATCTACTAAAGATTCTTATTAACGGGACCAAGCCTCCCGATTATTTATTGGAAGAGTGTAAGCTGTCTGCTAAGATTTGTATCTTACACATTGTGAGGGCAGAACACAATTGATTGGCTCAAACGCATTAAGAAGGAAAGACATTTCTAACAAGGCACACCTGTTAATTGAATGCATTCCAAGTGACTACCTCATGATGCTGGTTGAGAACATGCCAAGAGTGTGCAAAGCTGTCATCAAGGCAAAGGGTGGCTACTTTGTTTGAGTCTTTTTTGGTTACTACATGATTCCATATGGGTTATTTCATAGATTTGATGTCTTCACTATTATTCTACAATGTAGAAAATAGTTTAAAAAAACTATTGTCTGGTATAATTTGGCAACATTTTATTGTATAGGCCTATAGTAAATGTGTATATTGTTGTGTCACCATCTTTATAGCAAAGACATACAAGTACAAACATATCTTTAAATTGTATATTATTTTGACAGAGGTAATGAACTGTCCATCGACCAGCACAGCAATTGATAAAACAGCACCATGTTTGAAACACATGTGGTTCTGAGCTTATGTCATTATTACACAGGTAAACGAACAGTTAGAGAAATCAGGAATGCAGGCAGGCTCTATCTATCTGAGCTACTGTTGTTATGTTGGGCAACTGCTGATCAATAAAGGAAGTTATTATGATTATAACATGCATCGCTAAAATAAAGGTTTAAGGAAATACAGGCATGCACCACATTACTACAAGACAAAACATCTCAAGCCTGGTGGTCTTGTAAGTATAAAAGCTTGCTTTTATTTAATTGAAAAAAAAAACATGAAAAGATAGCATAATGGGATAATGTCTTACTGTGGTGCGTGAAAAATCCAATACTTTACCTTGTATGCTGTACAAATCACATTATTGTGGAAGCACCTCCTCCAAGAGTATGAATTAGGCTGTTTGAGATGGTTTGAATCCTAAACAACCTGCCCACACATACACTATATGTACAAAAGTATGTGGCCACACCAGTTGTTGTTGTATAAATTGAGTATAAAATTGAGCACAAAGCAATGCAATATCCATAGACAAACATTGGCAGTTGAATGGCCTTACTGAAGAGCTCAGTGACATTCAATGTGTCACCGTCATAGGATGCCACATTTCCAATAAGTCTTTTTGTAAAATGTCTGCCCTGCTATAGCTGCCCCGGGAAACTATAAGTGCTGTTATTGTGAAGTGGAAACGTCTAGGAGCCACAACACCTTGCCGCGAAATGGAACGGGACCTCTGGGTGCTAAAGTGCAAAGCGCGTAAAAATCATCTGTCCTCGGTTGCAACACTCACTACCGAGTTCCAAACTGCCTCTGGAAGCAACGTGGGGAGCTTCATGAAATGAGTTTGCATGACCGAGCAGCTGCACACAAGCCTAAGATCACCATGCGCAATGCCAAGTGTTGGCTGGAGTGATGTAAAGCTCGCCTCCAGTGGAAACACATTCCCTGGAGTGATGAATCACGCTTCACCATCTGGCAGTCCAATGGACAAATCTGGGTTTGGTGGAGGCCAGGAAAACACAACCTGCCCAATGCATAGTGTCAACTGTAAAGATTGTTGGAGGAGGAATAATGGTCTGGGGCTGTTTTTCATGGTTTGGGCTAAGCCCCTTTGTTCCAGTGAAGGGAAATCTTAACGCTGCAGGATACAATGACAATCTAAATGATTCTGTGCTTCCAACGTTGTGGCAACAGTTTGGGGAATGCCCTTTCCATTTTCAGCATGACAATGCTCCCATGCACAAAGTGAGGTCCATACAGAAATGTTTTATTGAGATCAGTGTGGAAGAACTTAACTGGCCTGCACAGAGCCCTGCTCTCAACCCATCGAACACCTTTGGGATGAATTGTAACGCCATCTGCGAACCAGGCCTAAGCGCCCAACATCAGTGCCCGACCTCACTAATGCTATTGTGGATGGATGGAAGCAAGTCCCTGCAGTAATGTTCCAACATCTATTGGAAAGCCTTCCCAGAAGAGTGGAGGATGTATTAGCAGGGGACCAACTCCATAATAATAACCATAATTTTTTAATGAAATATTTGATGAGCAGGTGTTCACATACTTTTTATCATGTAGTGTAGTTCGAAGTACAATGCCAACATAGCTATTGTAGTATGTCAAAACTGCGTGCTTTAATACCTTGGTAGAGCATGGGTGGAATAGACATTGTGGTGCTCGTGAATATTCTTCCCTTTATGTCTTTAATAAGACAGATACCTGGTAAATAGCGTACTGTTATTAGCTTCGCCAGTACATTTGTATGTTTTAATATTCAACTGTACATGCGTACATCCAAACTCAATGCGCCGGTATACCAACCCAACTTTCTTTCCCGTATGGCTTTAAATGTTTACTCCATAAGAGTTTGCCAGACGGCGAGTCAATTGCAGGCGTTTAATTGAAACTGGAATGTAACCAAATTGTACGCAGAAGCTACACGCCAAGCGGAGTCATAAATAAATAGGATTAGTGAAATACCATCCAGCAGCATCCACCCACGTTGTCATATTGTGATTCGCTGCTCGCTTGTTTATTCGATATTTACTTTCACCATGTGTACAGTACACACACACACACACACACACACACACACACACACACACACACACACACACACACACACACACACACACACACACACACACACACACACACACACACACACACACACACACACACACACACACACACACACACACACACACACAGCTACATAGGCTACACACATTCTGAGAAGAGGACCCCAAGGTTTAAAAGAAAATGTGTATTTAAAAGCCATCGATCATGTTGGCCATCTCCAGATTGGTTGACATTGGCATAGAAAATGCTATAACAATGGCATACAGCATTCCACAAGACCTTGGACCTGGTTTATTTTGCCTTAGCTATATTGAATATCGCTTATTTTATTCCACCACATTCTTGGTCGTAGGTAAGCCAAACATGTTTGTAAGATGTGGAGGTCCCTCAGTTGAAGGTCTGAGCATTCATTTAGATTATTCACACACACACACACATACCTCAGCCCTAGATGTCTTACAGATGAAAACATGAGAGGAATCCCTTTTAGTGTCAGGTTGTTTTTCCTTATATAACCATCCCCTCTCATTGGGGATCCTTAATATACTGTAGTCATTACTATCCATTCACAATACTCAGCGGACACTGGACAATGAACAGAAGGTTTTACATTTTCCAGTTTTAGGGAACACTTTATTTGAGTAGTCTATCTGTAGATGCTCTACAGACTATTTACAGACTACCAGTAACATTTCAGCTAACTATCTACTAACCCTAACCCTAGTTCTAACTCTTACCCTAACCCTTACCTGTCACGGTTCATGAATCCACTGCCTCCATCTCTCTTTCTCTTTCTCTCTCTCTCTCTCTCTCTCTCTCTCTCTCTCTCTCTCTCTCTCTCTCTCTCTCCCATGTTTGTGTGGGCGTGGTTCCCAATCTCGGCCTGATTGTCTGCGCCAGCTGGAACCACTTATCTTCCCTTTATATGTTCTGTAACCAGTGTTTCTTGTTGTCAGATCGTTGTTACTTCCCTGAGGTTGTGTCGTGTGTCTGTGCTCTTCTCTCGCCGCCCTTGTGTGGATTATCTGCTGTGCTCCTTCCTACCCATCCGGACACACTCCCCTGGATTTCTCAGCACGCTATCATAGGAAGATGCGCCCTAGTCCCTGGGTCGGATTCCGTCTGAGTACAATCTGTCTGTCCTGTTGCTGTTGTAAACTGTATTCATTAAACCATCGTTGCTTGCATCTTGCATCCGCCTCTGTACTGTCACATTACCTTAACCCTAACCTTATCCCTTACCCTAACCCTAGTTCTAACTCTTACCCTAACCCTTACCCTAACCCTAACCTTATCCCTTATCCCTTATCCCTTATCCCTTATCCCTTACCCTAACCCTAACCTTATCCCTTACCCTAACCGTATCCCTTACCCTAACCCTAACCTTATATCTTACCTTAACCCTAACATTATCCCTTACCCTAACCCTAACATTATCCCTTACCCTAACCTTATCCCTTACCCTAACCCTAACCTTATCCCTTACCCTAACCCTAACCTTATCCCTTACCTTATCCCTTACCCTAACCCTAATCTTATCCCTTACCCTAACCCTAACCTTATCCCTTACCTTATCCCTTACCCTAACCCTAACCTTATCCCTTACCCTAACTTTATCCCTTACCCTAACATTATCCCTTACCCTAACCTTATCCCTAACCTTAACCCTTACCCTAACCCTAACCTTATCCCTTACCTTATCCCTTACCCTAACCTTATCCCTTACCCTAACCCTAACCTTATCCCTTACCCTAACCCTAACCTTATCCCTTACCTTATCCCTTACCCTAACCCTAATCTTAACCCTAACCCTAATCTTAACCCTAACCCTAACCCTAACCTTAACCCTTACCCTAACCCTAACCTTATCCCTTACCTTATCCCTTACCCTAACCCTAATCTTAACCCTAACCCTAACCTTAACCCTAACCCTTATTCTAAACCTAGCCTTCACTGTAACCGTAGCAAGCAGTTGCTTATCAACAGATAGTTTGTTAATAGTATGACCATTTGTAGAGCATCCAAATCAAGTGTAACCACTTTTTCATCCCTCTTCATGATGATTTGGACAGTAGAACGCGTCATTATTGTAATCACTCTCTGGAGCAGAGGGTAGAGAAGAGAAGAGGAGTTTTGACGGTAATATACAGTACCAGTCAAAAGTTTGAACACACCTACTCATTCAAGGGTTTTTCTTTATTTTGACTATTTTCTACATTGTAGAATAATAGTGATGAAATCAAAACTATAAATTAGCACATATGAAATCATGTAGTAACCAAAAAAGTGTTGAACAAATCAAAATACTGTATATTTTATATTTGAGATTCTTCCAAGTAGTCACCCTTAATGCCTTAATGACAGCTTTGCACACTCTTGGCATTCTCTCAACCAGCTTCAAGAGTGTGCAAATATGTCCTCAAGCCAAATGGTGGCTACTTTGAAGAATCTCAAATATAAATATATTTAGATTTGTTCAACACTTTTTTTAGTTACGACATGATTCCATATGTGCTATTTTATAGTTTTGATGTCTTCACTATTATTCTGCAATGTAGAAAATAGTGAAAATAAAGAAAAACCCCTGAATGAGTAGGTATGTCCATACTTTTGACTGGTACTGTATTTGCAGAGGGCAGAGACTTTCACATGTAATGACGGTGTGATTGTGTTATTCTCTCTGGTGGGGTTAAGCTTGCTGTTTGCAGGTTTAAGGTTTTCAATTTGAATGAGGGCTTTTTTCTTCCTTCCTTCCCTCTCCCAGCGTCCTTAAAGTTTGGAATGTGTGTATGTATGTGTCTGTGTACATGCATGTGTGTGTGTGTGTGTGTGTGTGTGGCAGTTGCTGCCACTGTAGGGTTAGTCACTCAGTAGAGGGATACATCTGGTTACTCACAACAGGGCACAGGAGACGGAAGTGTGTGTGTTTGTGTGTGTCACAGCTTGTTCAGCAGAGGCTTGTTTCATGTCAAATGCAGGATCACAGCATTACAGCCTTCAGCACCTTCTCCTCTCCCCTTGGAATGGGTGTCACACCGGAGACGTGTGTGTGTGTGTGTGTGTGTGTGTGTGTGTGTGTGTGTGTGTGTGTGTGTGTGTGTGTGTGTGTGTGTGTGTGTGTGTGTGTGTGTGTGTGTGTGTGTGTGTGGTTATGTAAAATGCAGCTTTAGAGCTTCACAGCCTACAGCAGATTCTCCTTCCCCTTGGTATGGATGAGTCACATTCTTCATTCTTTCACGGAAAAGATACAAACCAATGGTCAAATATTTGTGTACAAACAGACATGTGAGGCTGGTTTGGTTGTCACAGAGATAGGTGGGTATCTTCAGGTCTTTGTCTTCCCACGGGTCTTAAAACCAGACCACACAGTCCACGATACAAGAGCTGGATCCTGATGGGCTTTGCCTATCCCTATCCCTAACCCAAACCCTAGCTCCATGTCCATATGCTGGCTCAACCCTAACCCTAGCCCGAACTCTAACCCAAACCCTAGCTTCATGTCCATATGCTGGCTCAACCCTGACCCTAGCCCGAACTCTAACCCAAACCCTAGCTTCATGTCCATATGCTGGCTCAACCCTGACCCGAGCCCCAACTCTAACCCAAACCCTAGCTTCATGTCCATATGCTGGCTCAACCCTGACCATAGCCTCAACTCTAACCCAAACCCTAGCTTCATGTCCATATTTTGGCTCAACCCTGACCCTAGCCCCAACTCTAACCCAAACCCTAGCTTCATGTCCATATGTTGGCTCAGCCCTGACCATAGCCTCATCTCTAACCCAAACCCTAGCTTCATGTCCACACCCTGTCTCAACCCAAATTGCTGCATGTCAATGGTTAGCTAATTCTGGTTAGCTAATTCAATGCGGGCTGTACTATAACACTTTTATACATTATTTAACACACCCAAGCCAGAATACTCTCCTGTAAAATGTTCACTATAAAGCTACATATTGGGCCTATGAGTTATAACTATAACTACCGTTCTACCAGCAGGCACAGCCTGATTTTCCCATGATAAAAATAAAATAAAGAAAATAAACAGAGGGAGATAAAGAGATATCTTCATTTCCTGAGTTATCAGCATCTCTGCTAGTATTTCATGTTACAGAGGCCTTGCGCACGTGCGCATGCACCCACAAGCACACACTCACACACTCACAAGCACACACACACATGCACACACTGCTGTATAAACACTTGCCACAGCGAGCTCTCTTGTCACTACTCCAGTCACGTGGCAGACGACCTTGACAGGGATAAAACTCTGACAACAAAAGGTACAGCCTTGCCTCCCGCCCAGCCACCCATCCTGCCACCACAGCTAGCACTGGGGAAAGGCTGGAGAGGGAGGGAGGAGGAGGACTGCAGGCTAAAAAAGTTGAAGGTGGAGATAACATGATGGTGGCAGACTGTTGGAAGGGGAGGAAGAGAAAGAGGAGGAGGAGGAAGGGAGGAAAAAGAAAAGGAGGTGGAAGTGGAGTAGGAGGAGATGGATCAGTAGCTTTTAGGATCAATGATATGTTTAATAAAATAAAAAAAATTGATTACATAAATAAAATAAAGGTTGGAAAACAATGGCTGGCACATGGTCCAAACGGCAGGATAGTACTTTGTGGTTGGCACTGGCTGTGGCTGAATAAAATGTCAGTCTCAAATGAGACTTTCATGAAGGACAGTCACAGAATATTTCATTGTGATCCAGTTCCCTGGCTAGCTCAACAGTCAGCCCAAGTAACAACCACATCGAGTCAAGTTTGATGTAAGACACAGGGGTGAATAATGAATAAGAAATGTGTTTTTTGTGATACCTTACTGAGGTAGCCTTCACGGTTGTCCCCTGCTGATGGTGGGGTCAAAGCAAACCCCCTTTGTCTTATTGAGACAACAAACCCAAACACACCCTCGTTTCAATGTAGGTGCTTCAAAATTAAATTGAGAGAAAGGACTCTCCACCTCCTCCTCATCCTCTCTATCTCCCCTCACCCATCTCTCACCCTATCCCCAACTCCCTCTCTTTCCCCCCATCTCTCCCTCTCGTCTGAGATCGTACATCTCTGAAAGTAGTGTTATCATCTCTGTTCTAAGGAGATAGTGCTGATCACAGCTCTCAGACTGAGAGCAGGGGAAGGCATTATTATTTATTATTAGATATGGAGTAAGACTGTGTGTGTGTGTGTGTGTGTGTGTGTGTGTGTGTGTGTGTGTGTGTGTGTGTGTGTGTGTGTGTGTGTGTGTGTGTGTGTGTGTGTGTGTGTGTGTGTGTGTGTGTTTGTGAGACAGGAAGATCACAGATTTTATTATTAGATAAGGAGATACTCTTGTCCCTGTTGGTCCCAGCTGCATGAACCTCCAGCCCTTCAAACACTGCTCAGAGTCAGACGCAGCATTTCTAGATCTAACATGTGTTCAGGTAGCAGTTCTGTCTAACAATGCAGAAAAAGCAAAAAGCAAAGCAGAAACTGTGAAAAACATTCTGTCACCCATCATCACCACTTTATTCAATAGTTTTAATTCACTTGATTATGTAATATATTAGTCTACTCTGATAGATGGTAAATACAGAAAGTCCCACACTCTATGTCACTGTATGTCACTCTATGTTCTATGTATCCCCAGTTAAGTGAACCAATATTTCATCACACATTTCTCAGTGGACCATCGCCAGTTGATTCCTTGCTATTCTATTCCCATAACTTTTCCTAGATGCACTTTACACTTTTAGCACCAACACTGGGGTTATTTTACAGTGTTAATTGACCTCTTTACAGTGTTAATTCAACTCTTCAATCAACACTTGAAATGTTACACTGAAAAATCAACTCCAGTTAACAATTTGCTGTGTGCTATGAAAAGGGACTCATCTGCAGACTTCTATACATTTCAAGAATAGTTTTCAAGTCTGAAGAACTGTAGATGCCAAGTCAAGAACCCCACACTTAACTCAACGGTTATTTATCAGGCAAGAGTTCTCCAAGGAAGCTTAAGCCCTGAGGAAAAACCATTTAAAATGTCTTAGGGCTGAGATCCCACTAACGGGATCGGTATGACAACAGCCAGTGAAAGTGCAGGGCACCAAATTCAAAACAGAAATCACATAATTAAAATTCCTCAAATATAGAAGTATTTCAAACCATTTTAAAGATACACTTCTTGTTAATCCCACCACAGTGTCCGATTTCAAATAGGCTTTACGGCGAAAGCACCACAGACAATTATGTTAGGTCAGAGCCAAGCCATAGAAAAACACAGCGATTTTTCCAGCCAAAGAGAGGAGACACAAAAATCAGAAATAGAGATAGAATTAATCACTAACCCTTCATGATCTTCATCAGATGACACTCATAGGACTTCATGTTACACAATACATGTATGTTTTGTTCGATAAAGTTCATATTTATATAAAAAAATCTCAGTATACATTGGCGCGTTATGTTCAGTAGTTCCAAAAACATCTGGTAATTTTGCAGAGAGCCACATCAATTTACAGAAATACTCATTATAAATGTTGATGAAATTAAAATTGTTATACATGGAACTTTAGATACACTTCTCCTTAATGCAACCGCTATGTCAGATTTCAAAAAAGCTTTACGGAGAAAGCAAAGCATGCAATAATCTGAGTACGGCACTCAGAGACCAAAAAGATATCCGCCATATTGTGCAGTCAACAGAAGTCAGAAATCACATTATAAATATTCAGTTACCTTTGATGATCTTCATCAGAATGCACTCCCAGGAATCCCAGTTCCACAATAAATGTCTGTTTTGTTCGATAATGTCCATCATTTATGTCCAAATAGCTACTTTTGTTAGCGCGTTTTGTAAACAAATCCAAACTCATGAAGCGCATTCAGGAGCTGACGAAATGTCAAAAAGTTACGTTATAGTCAAAGTGTTTCTATCCAAATATACTAATAATATGCATTTATTAGCAACTGGGACTGAGTAGCAGGTAGTTTACTCTGAGCACCTCTGGGCACCTTATTCATCCAAGCTACTCAATACTGCTCCCAGCCATAAGAAGTTTAAGAACCTTTATTTTTTTCAGTGTAAAAGATTGATGCAGTATTTGATTTGGGCAATTCCATGCTAACAGAGTGATGCTGAAAATATATGTGAAACAAAACCCAATAGTTGCAAAGTAAAAAAAAACATATAACTGTATGCACAATGACTACTGTTCACTGAAAATGTTACAAAAACACATTTAAAATCAAATCAAACAAATCAAATGTTATTTGTCACATACACATGGTTAGCAGATGTTAATGCGAGTGTAGCGAAATGCTTGTGCTTCTAGTTCCGACAATGCAGTGATAACCAACAAGTAATCTAACTAACAATTCCAAAACTACTGTCTTATACACAGTGTAAGGGGATAAAGAATATGTACATAAGGATATATGAATTGGTGATGGTACAGAGCAGCATACAGTAGATGGTATCGAGTACAGTATATACATATGAGATGAGTATGTAGACAAAGTAAACAAAGTGGCATAGTTAAAGTGGCTAGTGATACCTGTATTGCATAAGGATGCAGTCGATGATGTAGAGTACAGTATATACGTATGCATATGAGATGAATAATGTAGGGTAAGTAACATTATATAAGGTAGCATTGTTTAAAGTGGCTAGTGATATATTTACATAATTTCCCATCAATTCCCATTATTAAAGTGGCTGGAGTTGGGTCAGTGTCAATGACAGTGTGTTGGCAGCAGGCACTCAATGTTAGTGGTGGCTGTTTAACAGTCTGATGGCCTTGAGATAGAAGCTGTTTTTCAGTCTCTCGGTCCCAGCTTTGATGCACCTGTACTGACCTCGACTTTTGGATGATAGCGGGGTGAACAGGCAGTGGTTCGGGTGGTTGATGTCCTTGATGATCTTTATGGCCTTCCTGTAACATCGGGTGGTGTAGGTGTCCTGGAGGGCAGGTAGTTGCGTTTTGCAGACCTCACTACCCTCTGGAGAGCCTTACGGTTGAGGGCGGAGCAGTTGCCGTACCAGGCGGTGATACAGCCCGCCAGGATGCTCTCGATTGTGCATCTGTAGAAGTTTGTGAGTGCTTTTGGTGACAAGCCAAATTTCTTCAGCCTCCTGAGGTTGAAGAGGCGCTGCTGCGCCTTCTTCACGACGCTGTCAGTGTGAGTGGACCAATTCAGTTTGTCTGTGATGTGTATGCCGAGGAACTTAAAACTTGCTACCCTCTCCACTACTGTTCCATCGATGTGGATAGGGGGTGTTCCCTCTGCTGTTTCCTGAAGTCCACAATCATCTCCTTAGTTTTGTTGACGTTGAGTGTGAGGTTATTTTCCAGACACCACACTCCGAGGGCCCTCACCTCCTCCCTGTAGGCCGTCTCGTCGTTGTTGGTAATCAAGCCTACCACTGTTGTGTCGTCCGCAAACTTGATGATTGAGTTGGAGGCGTGCGTGGCCACGCAGTCGTGGGTGAACAGGGAGTACAGGAGAGGGCTCAGAACGCACCCTTGTGGGTTTACTTGAAGAACAGTGTAGATGCAAAGTTTGGTAACAAAATGACGGCACAAACAGCACAACACTTTTGAATCTACACTGTTCTTCAAGTAAATGTGTTTTTGTAACATTTTCAGTGAACAGTAGTCATTGTGCATACAGTTATATGGTTTGTTTATCTTTGCAATCATTGGTTTTTGTTTGACTTAAATGTAAAAGTGAAAAATCGCAGTCTCAACATCATTCTGTTACCATAGAATTGCCCTTATCATACGCTTTAAAACTTCCTACCTGAATTGAAGTGAATCAGTGAGAGGTTGAGAGGGCATCCTTGCCTGTTGCTGTCTGATTACTTATGAGGGAGGGCTGAGCCACCAGTCAGTCCACACACAGATCAGAGATGTGGCCTTGCATATCTAACTCTAAATAAATCATGAATTAAATAAAGCAGTGAGCAGTGAGCAACCAAGCAGTGTTCTGCCATGTTTCCCAGATACAAGATACATTATGAATATAACCTTGTCCTGAAAAATGATATGGTTTCCCCAGACCACATTCAGGTCGGTGGGCGACCTGGGTGCTGTCACCAAATTCCAAACTGTTGATGGACAATAGGGCTGAGGCTAGGGGACATGTTACGACGAGGACAGTCCGCAAATAGGGGTTATCCTCTTTCCCATGCCATCCTGAGTTTAGACAAGCCCATTTGCAACTAATTTTACATCAACTTTATTCTTAATATATATGTTTCCTATAGACACTATTCAATCATTTATTTCAATAGATTGAGCTAACGCCATTTTTGTATTCCTTCCATTTTATTACCACATTGTGGAAGTATTTAAAACTGTGAAGGAGGACTGAATACAATGTGATGTGGTCTGGTTCTCAGTCTCTAACCCCGTCACCACCTGCAGGGTTAGAACAGGGTAGCAATCTCTCCAAGCACCTGGCCTCCATTCACTCAATTGGGCAATTAATTTCTAAAACAGTCAGAGATTCACAGAGAGATACTGTACATTCACAATAATACCCTGAAATGCTGACAGGAGCGATGTGGAATAAAAAATGCAGAAAACATTGATCTGTTAGATATTAAATATAGATTATAGCATTTCTGATGTGGGTCCTGAAGGCAGAGAGTGAATTACATGAAGCAAAATGGGCATATTTAATGTGGTAGACAGTGATACTACCCTCTGGCAAAAATCTATCAATGGTCATCGTCATTATGATCAAAACCTCATAACCAGCATCACCTAGCTAGGGATAATGAAAATGTTGAACGTTCTTGAACTGATAATCAGACTGAGATTATTAGATAATACACAGACACAGGTTATTAATATTGTATGTGCTCTTTATGATGGAATATACACATTTGGTGAAATCAAACCTTTTTTGAGACCAAGTCTTCTCAACACTTCTCAAAAGGCACCGGATTGGTGGAACGACCCATGTATGTTAGTAGGGAAACCAGATGAACTTGCTACATACAGTATGCATGCATTTCCAAACGTCTGCTAAATGGCATACAATAACATTCAACTTAATAAAAACTAGTGTTCCCATCTCATAAGAAAAAAAAGACTATAGAAGTGCCAGATAAAGTTTCAGGGTTGACAATTTCTTCTTAAATCAGCCATAAATCCTCTTGTGACCGGGGGAATGGAAGCTTGTTGCGTGCAACAGGGAGTGGCAATTCAATGCAAGCTTCACCCCCGCAAAAAAAATAATGAATTGTTAAAAACATTCTTACCTGTCTATCTATTTTTAACAGCGTTGACGGGTTATGCTTGACCCGCTCAGTCCTCCGCCACAAAACACCAGAAAATGGGCAAAAATATCAATAATAATCTTCAGTAATAACTTTGTCAAAACAACAAAATAACTAGGGCTTTAAAATTATGGTGAAACTGGAATGAAGTGGGTTAAACTCTTCCTAGAAGTGACACAGGGTTGACAGAGGAACATGGGGCATTTTATCAAGTCTTTATTAATATAAAACATCAGATTTCTTGAATTATCCATGTGGTCTGTATTAAAGGGAATTTCATTTACTATAACAGGCTTTTAATTTGATATTGATGCACAATTTCTACTTAAAATATCAAGTCAAAGGCACTCATTTTTTGGAATGACCCACATCGTGTATGTTTTATAGACACACATGATGACAGTTAACATTGTGTAGCAGAAGGTGACATGAATGCCCTTTCACTGCTTCTTATATCTACTTCTCACATCGTCTTACTCCCATATTTCCCAAACACTTAGAAGTCATATGAAACTGGGACCAAAACTTAATCTAAAATGGCTGCCAAAAATAAAACCAAACCCAAATCGACCCTGTCACCTTGATGTTGCCGTTGCAGTCTTTCATCGAGGTTGGTCTCGGGAGAACCAGGAAATGCTAAAGAAAACATCATTATGTTGGCAGAAATGTGCCGGTAATAAACCCAAACGGCGCTGAGAGGCACAGGTTGTCAGCCATGATAAATGGCACCCGTGCATCCTGAATGTGTTTGGTGCCCTTGGTGCTCTTGCCATGTTGACTCCCTCTCCTGAGGGTCACAGTCACCCGCTGGGTTTGGCTGCGAGCTCCAGACCTTAGTAACTCTACTCTGGGCTCAGGGAGGAGACATTTTTCGAAAAATTTGAGCGATGCTTTAGCTTGCCCAGACAGATAGATAGTGTTTGCAGTTTTGAGCCTATTGATACATAATTGTATCATCAGCCAATCCATATCAATTTTCATCATGGATCCCTCCATCAAAAGACATTTCATTAATATGTAGTGAACCACATAAAAAAATACTACAGTTTACTATAGAATACTGCAGTCCTTACTATAGAATTCTGTAGTAAACTGTAGAATACCACTATATGAAACACTATAGTTGTGTTGTGCATCCCGTAATGAGAAACGTGCATGTCAAGTATATAGTACCAAGTACCTACATGCCATATATTGTGTTCCCTATGGTTTTAGACAGGAGCATAAGCTCTGAACTCTCTGTTCAGAACACTAGAGCATTTACTATAGTATATACTACTATCTTTTGTAGTATTTATACTATAGTAAACTATAAATACTACAGTAAAGTCCACAAAAACACTACAGTGAAAACAATACTGGTGTTATTTTTTCTACTTTTTAATTCGGAGGAAGTGGAAGACCAGAATAAGTGATATTGTAAGGTTCTGTATTTATTTTCTTAGTCAACCTTGTGTTCTGTTTCATTGTGTTCTTGAACATAGCCCTGTTTCTTTATGTTCTTGAACGCAGTCCTGTCTTTCATTTTATTGTTCACCTGTGTTAGTTACTCACCTGGTCTCATCAGCTGCTTATTTAGTTCAGTTCATTCTGTTTGTACCTGTGTGAGGTATTGTTTCGCTTTGACTCTAAGCCTTTTCCAAGCTCGTTTGTGAGTACTTGTTGTAGCCTTCAGTCCTAGTTTTGGTTTGCCTACCTGTGTATGACCATTGCCTGCCTGTGACCATGATTCCTGCTTCTGCGAAGGCAAAATAAACACCTGCCATGCTCTGCGCTTGAATCTACTCCTTTTTCTCCCTGATTATTCATTACAGATATGAGAGAGAGAAAATGAGAAAAAGAGAGAGCCTAGAGTACTATGGGACATTGTTCCATGCTATTTCAGGACAAACAGTATTTTCTGGTCTTCACCTTTCTGGTCTTCACCAACTCTTTCTGGTAACATGGATAATATTTCTAACTAGTTACAACCTTTTAACTTGCATTTGTTAGTTTACTTCTATTTCATATCAAATCAAATTGTATTTCTCACATGCTTTGTAAACAACAGCTGTAGATTAACAGTAAAAATGCTAATTTACGGGCCCTTCCCAAGCGAGAGAGAACAGAGGAATAGAAAAGTAATAATAAATAGACAATGACATTTACAGAATTTACAGACGCTCTTATCCAGTGGTAACTTACCATAGTAAGTGCATACACTTTTATAATTTTTTCCTACTGGTCCCCGTGGGAACCGAAACCACAACCCTGGCGTTGCAAGCGCCATGCTCTATCAACTTTAGTTATATTTGAAGTCCTTGGTGATCTTCCTGGGGACAAGCTGTGATGCAGCCAGACAGGATGATCTCAATGGTGCATCTATAGAAGCTGGTGTCTTTCAGGATAAAGCTCAAATCTGGCAACTTTTTGAAGATGGGCCACTCCATGTCTGCAATGGAAATAAGGGGGGGCATTGATAATGTTGAGTACATTTATAACAGTGAGCAGATTGGATGTATAGATGGAACATTCAATGAATGGTGTCTAACCTTTACCTAACATCTTAGCATGCTCAGCACATTAGAACACACACACACAAGTGCATGTTTATTCAATATCAACTGCTTGCTATCTAGTCACAGTAACTGTCACGCCTGCTCCCGCTCTTCCGTCCTGGCGCTCGAGGGCACTAGGCTGCCCTGCATTACGCACTCCTGCCACCATCATTACACACACCTCCCTTCCCCCGTCACGCATATCAGTGAATTATTGGACTCACCTGGACTCAATCACCTGTTTATTACCTCCCCTATATTTGTCAGTTCCCCAGCTCTGTGTATTACACAGATAATGTTCCTGTCCTGTTTTCATGTCTGTTCCGATTAAATGTTGACTCCCCGTACCTCCTTCTCTCCTTCAACGTCATTCCTTACAGAACCAGCAGCCATCAAATGAAGCATCAGGGAGTGCTAGTGGTCCGGTTGGTGGTGACGTCAGGTCCTGGGGCTGCAGACAATTAAACTGGGGGTGCCTTAGCTGGATTGTCGGGCTTCCATGCCCTAGCCGGCTTGAGAGGTTTCCTTGCTCCAGTTGGCTTGGAAGGTTCCCAACCCACGTCAGGCCTCAGCTGGATCGGCAGGTTTTTATGCCCAGCCGGCTCGTCAGGCTGCTACGCTTCAGCCGGATCATCGGGCTGCTTTCACGCCTCAGCCGGACTTTTACGCCTGCTCCCCCTGTTTCCACCCTGGCGCTTGAGGGCGCCAGGATGCCTTGCATTACCCAATCCTGCCACCATTATTACGAACCCCTCCCTTCCCTCTTCACGGGCATCAGCAAAATAATGGACTCACCTGGACTCAATCACCTGTTTATTACCTCCCCTATATCTGTCAATTCCCCAGCTCTATTCCCAGCTTCTGCGTTAATTGTCTTACGCCTGTGTTTGACTCGGTTCTGACGCTGTTCCTGTCCTGATTTCATGTCTGTTCCGATTAAGTGTTGACTCCTCGTACCTGCTTCTCTTCTCTTAGCGTCATTCCTTACAGTAACGTTTGTTAAAACCTCTTAGAACTACCCATCCCGGATCTGGTATATTTGTCATCAGCAACCTCTGAATAGCATAGCGCAACAGTCAAAAAATATTACTAGAAAATATTCATATTCATGAAATCACAAGTGAAATATGTCGTCTCAGATTTTGAAATGATGCTTTCCAGCGAAAGCAATACAAGCGTTTGTGTAAGTTTATCGATAGCCTAGCATAGCATTATGTACACTTAGCATCAGGAAGCTTGGTCACAAAAATCAGAAAAGCAATCAAATTAACCGTTTACCTTTGATGATCTTCAGATTTTTTCACTCACGAGACTCCCAGTTAGACAGCAAATGTTCCTTTTGTTCCATAAAGATATTTTTTATATCCAAATACCTCCGTTAGTTTGGTGCGTTATGCCCAGGAATCCACCGGAAATAGCGGTCATGACAACGCAGACAAAAATTCCATATTATATCCATAATGTCCACAGAAACATGGCAAACGTTTTTTATAATCAATCCTCAAGGTGTTTTGAAATATCTATTCGATAATATATCAACCGGGACAGTTGGCTTTTCACTAGGACCGGGAGGAACAATGGCCGTCTCTCTCTTTTGCGCAAAAATCACTCTGAGAGCCCCCACCTGACCACTTACGTAATGTGGTCGTTCACGCTCATTCTTCAAAATAAAGGCCTGAAACTATGTCTAAAGGCTTAGGGAAGCCATAGAAAAGGGAATCTGGTTGATATCCCTTTCAATGGTCAATAGGGATGCATTGGAACACAGAGGTTTCAAAATAAGAGTCACTTCCTGATTGGATTTTTCTCAGGCTTTCGCCTACAATATCAGTTCTGTTATTCTCACAGACAATATTCTTACAGTTTTGGAAACTTTATAGTGTTTTCTATCCCAAGCTGTCGATTATATGCATATTCTAGCATCTGGTCCTGAGAAATAGGCCGTTTACTTTGGGAACGTTATTTTTCCAAACATAAAAATAGTGCCTCCTAGCTTCAAGAGGATAATTAATTAAGGATTGGCGTTCCATCAACGGGACAGTTGAAAATCATGCAGCGCGTTATATCAAGATTGCAGATTTAGAATAACAACAAATGTTGGCTGAGAGCTTAAATTCTTGTTAGCTATTACTGCGAAAACATGCCATGCAATTCACTGAGGAGAGGTCCTAACAACAAAACACTTTTTTTCAACACGATAGGTTTGATAAATTCACCTCTGAAGGTGAAATGTGAATTTACATTGTGAAATCTTCCTCTGATTTATCATCCAAAGGGTTCCAGAGATAAAATGAAGTGTCGTTTTGTTAGATAAAATTATTTTTCATATTCTAAAAAGGTCCATATAGCAGGCATGATCAATTTTGTATTTCCACTCGAGAAATTGCTAAGAAACTGAAGATCTCGTACAACGCTGTGTACTGCTCCCTTCACAGAACAGAGCAAACTGGCTCTAACCAGAATAGAAAGAGGAGTGGGAGGCCCCTGTGCACAACTGAGCAAGAGGACAAGTACATTTGAGTGTCTAGTTTGAGAAACAGACGCCTGACAAGTCCCCAACTGGCAGCTTCATTAAATAATACCCGCAAAACATCACACTCAACGTCAACAGTGTAGAGGCAAGTACAGGATGCTGGCCTTCGAGGCAGAGTTCCTCTGTCCAGTGTCTGTGTTATTTTTCCCATCTTAATATTTTATTTTTATTGGCCAGTCTGAGATATGGCTTTTTCTTTGGAACTCTGCCTAGAAGGCCAGCATCCCGGAATCGCCTCTTCACTGTTGATATTGTATTGAGGATACTATTTAATGGAGCTGTCAACATGATGCTGCCATCCCCGTGCTTCACGGTTGGGATGGTGATCTTCGGCTTGGAAGCCTCCCCCTTTTTCCTCCAAACATAACGCTGGTAATTATATTTTTGTTTCATCATACCAGAGAACATTTATCCAAAAAGTATGATATTTGTCCCCATGTGCAGTTGCAAACTGTAGTCTGGCAGTTTTATGGCAGTTTTGGAGCAGTGGCCTCTTCCTTGCTGAGCGGCCTTTCAGGTTATGTCGATAGGACTCATTTACTGACCTCCAGGCCTTTGGAAATAGCGTTCAAGGATGAACCAGACTTTTGGAGGTCTACAGTTTTTTTCTGAGGTCTTGGCTGATTTCATTTGATTTTGCCATGATGTCAAGAAAAGAGGCGCTGAGTTTGAAGGTAGGCCTTTAAATACATTCACAAACAAGTACACCTCCAATTGACTAAAATTATGTAAATTACCCTATCAGAAGCTTCTAAAGCCATGACACAATTTTCTGCAATTTTCCAAGCTGTTTAAAGGCACAGTCAACTTAGTGTATGTGAACTTTTGACCCACTGGAATTCAATTGTTGGAAAAATTACTTGTAGATGTCAAAGTAGATGTCCTAACCGACTTGCCAAAACTATAGTTTGTTAACAAGAAATTTGGGGAGTGGTTGAAACACCACTGTTGGAGTCATTAAAACTCATTTATGGAAACTTTCGACTTCAACTGTATATGTGTATGGATGTATAGAGACATACAGTGCCTTGCGAAAGTATTCGGCCCCCTTGAACTTTGCGACCTTTTGCCACATTTGAGGCTTCAAACATAAAAATATAAAACTGTATTTTTTTTGTGAAGAATCAACAATAAGTGGGACACAATCATGAAGTGGAACGACATTTATTGGATATTTCAAACTTTTTTAACAAATGAAAAACTGAAAATTTGGGCGTTCAAAATTATTTAAAAAAAAATATTTTAAAAAGTTTTTAAAAAAGGGAAGCTTCTACAGAATAACAAATATTCCAAAACATGCATCTTGTTTTACTATAAGGCACCAAAGTAAAACTGCATAATGTGTGGCAAAGAAAGGAACTATATCCTAAACACAAAGTATTATGTTTGGGACAAATCCAACACAACACATCACTGAGTACCACCCTTCACATTTTCAAGCTTGGTGGTGGCGGCATCATGTTATGGGTATGCTTGCAATTGCAACAAATAATCTGCTCAGACCCCAACCAAGGAACATCAAAAGTCGTGCTATAAATTCACAGACAACACAAAGATTCCTTGATGCCCTTCCAGACTCCCTCTGCCTACCCAAGGACGCCAGAGGACAAAAATCCGTTAACCACCTAACTGAGGATCTCAATTTAACCTTGCGCAATACCCTAGATGCAGTTGCACCCCTAAAAACTAAAAAAATGTCTCATAAGAAACTAGCTCCCTGGTACACAGAAAATACCCGAGCTCTGAAGCAAGCTTCCAGAAAATTGGAACGGAAATGGCGCCACACCAAACTGGAAGTCTTCCGACTAGCTTGGAAGGACGGTACCGTGCAGTACCGAAGAGCCCTTACTGCTGCTCGATCGTCCTATTTTTCTAACTTAATTGAGGAAAATAAGAACAATCCGAAATTCCTTTTTGATACTGTGGCAAAGCTAACTAAAAAGCAGCATTCCCCAAGAGAGGATGACTTTCACTTTAGCAGTGATAAATTCATGAACTTCTTTGAGGAAAAGATTATGATTATTAGAAAGCAAATTACGGACTCCTCTTTAAACCTGCGTATTCCTCCAAACCTCAGTTGTCCTGAGTCTGCACAACTCTGCCAGGACCTAGGATCAAGAGAGACGCTCAAGTGTTTTAGTACTATATCTCTTGACACAATGATGAAAATAATCATGGCCTCTAAACCTTCAAGCTGTATACTGGACCCTATTCCAACTAAACTACTGAAAGAGCTGCTTCCTGTGCTTGGCCCTCCTATGTTGAACATAATAAACGGCTCTCTATCCACTGGATGTGTACCAAACTCACTAAAAGTGGCAGTAATAAAGCCTCTCTTGAAAAAGCCAAACCTTGACCCAGAAAATATAAAAAACTATCGGCCTATATCGAATCTTCCATTCCTCTCAAAGATTTTAGAGAAGGCTGTTGCGCAGCAACTCACTGCCTTCCTGAAGACAAACAATGTATACGAAATGCTTCAGTCTGGTTTTAGACCCCATCATAGCACTGAGACGGCACTTGTGAAGGTGGTAAATGACATTTTAATGGCATCGGACCGAGGCTCTGCATCTGTCCTCGTGCTCCTAGACCTTAGTGCTGCTTTTGATACCATCGATCACCACATTCTTTTGGAGAGATTGGAAACCCAAATTGGTCTACACGGACAAGTTCTGGCCTGGTTTAGATCTTATCTGTCGGAAAGATATCAGTTTGTCTCTGTGAATGGTTTGTCCTCTGACAAATCAACTGTACATTTCGGTGTTCCTCAAGGTTCTGTTTTAGGACCACTATTGTTTTCACTATATATTTTACCTCTTGGGGATGTTATTCGAAAACATAATGTAAACTTTCACTGCTATGCGGATGACACACAGCTGTACATTTCAATGAAACATGGTGAAGCCCCAAAATTGCCCTCGCTAGAAGCATGTGTTTCAGACATAAGGAAGTGGATGGCTGCAAACTTTCTACTATTAAACTCGGACAAAACAGAGATGCTTGTTCTAGGTCCCAAGAAACAAAGAGATCTTCTGTTGAATCTGACAATTAATCTTAATGGTTGTACAGTCGTCTCAAATAAAACTGTGAAGGACCTCGGCGTTACTCTGGACCCTGATCTCTCTTTTGAAGAACATATCAAGACCATTTCGAGGACAGCTTTTTTCCATCTACGTAACATTGCAAAAATCAGAAACTTTCTGTCCAAAAATGATGCAGAAAAATTAATCCATGCTTTTGTCACTTCTAGGTTAGACTACTGCAATGCTCTATTTTCCGGCTACCCGGATAAAGCACTAAATAAACTTCAGTTAGTGCTAAATACGGCTGCTAGAATCCTGACTAGAACCAAAAAATTTGATCATATTACTCCAGTGCTAGCCTCTCTACACTGGCTTCCTGTCAAAGCAAGGGCTGATTTCAAGGTTTTACTGCTAACCTACAAAGCATTACATGGGCTTGCTCCTACCTACCTCTCTGATTTGGTCCTGCCGTACATACCTACACGTACGCTACGGTCACAAGACGCAGGCCTCCTAATTGTCCCTAGAATTTCTAAGCAAACAGCTGGAGGCAGGGCTTTCTCCTATAGAGCTCCATTTTTATGGAACGGTCTGCCTACCCATGTCAGAGACGCAAACTCGGTCTCAACCTTTAAGTCTTTACTGAAGACTCATCTCTTCAGTGGGTCATATGATTGAGTGTAGTCTGGCCCAGGAGTGGGAAGGTGAACGGAAAGGCTCTGGAGCAACGAACCGCCCTTGCTGTCTCTGCCTGGCCGGTTCCCCTCTTTCCACTGGGATTCTCTGCCTCTAACCCTGTTACGGGGCTGAGTCACTGGCTTGCTGGGGCTCTCTCGTGCCGTCCCTGGGGGGTGCGTCACCTGGGTGGGTTGATTCACTGTTGTGGTCGGCCTGTCTGGGTTGCCCCCCTTGGGTTGTACCGTGGCGGAGATCTTTGTGGGCTATACTCGGCCTTGTCTCAGGATGGTAAGTTGGTGGTTGAAGATATCCCTCTAGTGGTGTGGGGGATGTGCTTTGGCAAAGTGGGTGGGGTTATATCCTTCCTGTTTGGCCCTGTCCGGGGTGTCCTCGGATGGGGCCACAGTGTCTCCTGACCCCTCCTGTCTCAGCCTCCAGTATTTATGCTGCAGTAGTTTATGTGTCGGGGGCTAGGGTCAGTTTGTTATATCTGGAGTACTTCTCCTGTCCTATTCGGTGTCCTGTGTGAATCTAAGTGTGCGTTCTCTAATTCTCTCCTTCTCTCTTTCTTTCTCTCTCTCGGAGGACCTGAGCCCTAGGACCATGTCCCAGGACTACCTGACATGAGGACTCCTTGCTGTCCCCAGTCCACCTGGCCATGCTCCTGCTCCAGTTTCAACTGACCTGAGCCCTAGGACCGTGCCCCAGGACTACCTGACATGAAGGCTCCTTGCTGTCCCCAGTCCACCTGACTGTGCTGCTGCTCCAGTTTCAACTGTTCTGCCTTATTATTATTCGACCATGCTGGTCATTTATGAACATTTGAACATCTTGGTCATGTTCTGTTATAATCTCTACCCGGCACAGCCAGAAGAGGACTGGCCACCCCACATAGCCCGGTTCCTCTCTAGGTTTCTTCCTAGGTTTTGGCCTTTCTAGGGAGTTTTTCCTAGCCACCGTGCTTTTACACCTGCATTGTTTGCTGTTTGGGGTTTTAGGCTGGGTTTCTGTACAGCACTTTGAGATATCAGCTGATGTACGAAGGGCTATATAAATAAATTTGATTTGATTTGATTTGTCATTGGCAAGGACTGGTTCGTTGTTGATGATAAAAATAAACGGAATAGAGCTAAGCACTGGAAAAGTCTGAGTGGAAGACCTGGTCCAGTCTGCTTTCCAACAGATCCTGGGAGACATATTCATCTTTCAGCAGGACAATTACCTAAAATACAAGGCCAAATATACATTGGAGTTGCCTACCAAGATGACAAATCAAAATCAAATCTACAGCCAGAATTGAACATTGCTGTCTCGCAATGATGAACAACCAACTTGTCAGAGGTCATCTTTCATAACTTCGCAAATATTGTACAATCCAGGTTTGTAAAAACTTGTAGCAATTTACCCAGAAATACTCACAGCTGTGCCAAAGGTGATTCTAACATCTATTGACTCAGGAGTGTGGATACTTATGTAAATTAGATATTTCTGTATTTCATTTTCGATAAATTAGCAAAAATGTCTAAAAACATGTTTTACTTTGTCATTATTGGGTATTGTGTGTAGATAGGTGAGAGAGAAAATATATTCAATATGTTGTAGAATAAGGCTGTAACATAACAGAATGTGGAAAAGGTCAAGGGGTCTGAATACTTTCTGAATACACTGTACTATTATTATAACAAAGGTTTACAATCCCATGGATGCAAGCACATACTGTAAGTATCAATAAAAGGTTATGAAATTGTAGTTAAATAAAGGTTAGGTAATCAATAACACTGTGGGTGTTAAAATAACGATTGATGATTTCTGTACAGACTTTTACCTTTGAGAGGCTATAGCTTTGCATGCCTCCAGGTACTCATGGGATTTCTGTAAATATGAATCCTACCAGCGCAACTTTGGTTTTAGAAGTGGGGGGGACATAAGTTTTTATTTTTCCTCAGTCTAATGAACACTCCAAACAGCCTACCCGACCACTCGGAGGCGTCCGCATGGTCCTAAAGCACACCGCTGCCTCGTTTTGTATGACATTCCAATGAGAAAACTAAGGGGGACAAAAATGCAATTTCAGAATGTAGGGGGTGACATGTCCCCCCTGTCACCAGTGAAAGTTGTGCACCTGAATCCTGCTGTAGCCTACCGTCATCCAGTTTTATTTTTCAGACATCCTCCATATTTTATCCTCCATGTCTTAGAAGGAGGAACTCAGTTCACAGGAAGTGAAGAACAGAGGGGCCATCGAAATTGAATTGTTTATAATGGTCCAGGTTCTGCCAGAGACAGATGAATAAATGATCGATTACTACTTACTTAGTAACTTACTTTCTTTCATACTCATCTGATACCTACATACAGTACTTCCCAACAGGATGCTTCCTTTGGGTCTTCCTCAGCATTCCTTATGGTTGTCTACAGTATCTTCTGTCTGTCTCCAAAATAAGTACGAAAGCAGACTCTCAGCCAGTCCCTGACTAAACAGTAAAATCACACTGGGGTGATTTAATGCATTATTAACCATACATTAAATTCTATGTCGTGTCCCACTTTCTACAAAATTGGCCAAAACATCGCCCAAAACAAAGACTAATCATCAGTATTGTCAATAATTGGCCAAAGCAGTTTCATACATTTTTGTTAAGATTATGTGAACATTACCATACTGCACATTGGTCCCCGTATATAGAATAACGTCTGCAAGAGTGGGTAGCCGCACTGAAGGAGAATCAGTAGCAGGATCCCCGGGACATGGCTCTACGAGCCTTCGGGACGGGGGCGTGAAAGAGGAGAAATTGTGGTTAGTGCAGAGAAGGAGAATTACATGAGTGTGCCGAATTTAAGGGACATGTGGTACAGCCAGCTCAGATAGAGAGGCAAGAGACGGGGAGGTCGGTTCAGGGACTGGCTGAGAGTCTGCTTTACAGGGAGGTTGAGAGGGAGAGATACAGGGAGGGGGAGAGGGAGAGATACAGGGAGGGGGAGAGAGAGAGATACAGGGGAGGGAGAGGGAGAGATGCAGGGAGAGGAAGAGGGAGAGATACAGGGAGGGGGAGAGCGAGAGATACAGGGAGGGGGAGAGGGAGAGATACAGGGAGGGGGAGAGAGAGAGATACAGGGGAGGGAGAGGGAGAGATGCAGGGAGAGGAAGAGGGAGAGATACAGGGAGGGGGAGAGCGAGAGATACAGGGAGGGGGAGAGGGAGAGATACAGGGAGGGGGAGAGAGAGAGATACAGGGGAGGGAGAGGGAGAGATACAGGGAGGGGAAGAGGGAGAGATACAGGGAGGGGGAGAGTGAGAGATACAGGGAGGGGGAGAGGGAGAGATACAGGGAGGGGGAGAGAGAGAGATACAGGGGAGGGAGAGGGAGAGATACAGTGAGGGGGAGAGGGAGAGATACAGTGAGGGGGAGAGGGAGAGATACAGGTAGGGGGAGAGAGAGAGATACATGGAGGGGAAGAGAGAGAGAGATACAGGGGGGAGGGAGAGATACAGGGAGGGGGAGAAGGAGATACAGGTAGGGGGAGGAATTATGGGAGGGGGAGAGGGAGAGATACAGGGAGGGGGAGAGAGAGATACAGGGGAGGGAGAGGGAGATATACAGGGAGGGGGAGAGCGAGAGATACAGGGAGGGGGAGAGGGAGAGATACAGGGAGGGGGAGAGAGAGAGATACAGGGGAGGGAGAGGGAGAGATACAGGGGAGGGAGAGGGAGAGATACAGGGAGGGGGAGAGGGAGAGATACAGGGGAGGGAGAGGGAGAGATACAGGGAGGGGGAGAGCGAGAGATACAGGTAGGGGGAGAGAGATACAGGGAGGGGGAGAGAGAGAGAGATACAGGGGAGGGGAGGGAGAGATACAGGGGGGAGAGGGAGAGATACAGGGAGGGGAGAGGGAGAGATACAGGGGAGGGGGAGGGAGAGATACAGGGAGGGGGAGAGCGAGAGATACAGGTAGGGGGAGAGAGAGAGATACAGGGAGGGGGAGAGAGAGAGAGAGATACAGGGGGGAGAGGGAGAGATACAGGGAGGGGGAGAGGGAGAGATACAGGGGAGGGAGAGGGAGAGATACAGGGAGGGGAGAGCGAGAGATACAGGTAGGGGGAGAGAGAGATACAGGGAGGGGAGAGAGAGAGAGATACAGGTAGGGGGAGAGGGAGAGATACAGGGAGGGGAGAGGGAGAGATACAGTTAGGGGGGAGAGAGAGATACAGTGGGGGAGAGATACAGGTAGGGGGAGTGAGAGAGATACAGGGAGGGGGAGAAGGAGATACAGGTAGGGGGAGGAATTATGGGAGGGGAGGGAGAGATACAGGGAGGGGGAGAGAGTGAGAAACAGGTAGGGGGAGGGAGAGAAACAGGTAGGGGGAGAGGGAGAGAAACAGGTAGGGGGAGAGGGAGAGATACAGGGAGGGGGAGAGAGTGAGAAACAGGTAGGGGAGAGGGAGAGAAACAGGTAGGGGGAGAGGGAGAGAAACAGGTAGGGGGAGAGGGAGAGAAACAGGTAGGGGGAGAGGGAGAGAAACAGGTAGGGGGAGAGGGTGCAAAACAGGTAGGGGGAGAGGGAGAGAAACAGGTAGGGCGAGAGTGAGAGATACAGGGAGGGGGAGAGGGAGAGAAAGAGGTAGGGGGAGAGTGAGAGATACTGGTAAGGGGAGAGGGAGAGATACAGGGAGGAGGAGAGGGAGACATATGGGTAGGAGGGGAGAGAGATACGGGTAGGAGGGGAGAGAGATACAGGGAGGGGAGAGAGATACAGGGAGGGGGAGAGAGAGATACAGGGGAGGGAGAGGGAGAGATACAGGAAGGGGGAGAGGGAGAGATACAGGGAGGGGGAGAGGGAGAGATACAAGGGAGGGGGAGAGGGAGAGATACAGAGAGGGGTAGAGGCAGATATACAGGGAGGGGGAGAGACACAGGGAGGAGGAGAGGCAGAGATACAGGGAGGGGGAGAGAGAGATATATGGGGACGGGGAGGGAGCGATACAGGGAGGGGGAGAGGGAGAGATACAGGGAGGGGAGAGAGAGATATGTGTAGGGGGAGAGAGAGATACAGGGAGGGGAGAGAGAGATACATGTTGGGGGAGAGAGAGATACAGTGAGGGGTAGAGGGAAAGATACAGGGAGGGGGAGAGAGAGAAACAGGTAGGGGAGAGAGAGATACAGGTAGGAGGGGAGAGAGATACAGGGAGGGGGAGAGAGATACAGGGAGGATGAGAGGGAGAGATACAGGGAGGGGGGAGGGAGAGATACAGGGAGGAGGAGAGGGAGAGATACAGGGAAAGGGAGAGGGAGATATACAGGGAGGGGGAGAGCGAGAGATACAGGGAGGGGGAGAGGGAGAGATACAGGGAGGGGGAGAGAGAGAGATACAGGGGAGGGAGAGGGAGAGATACAGGGGAGGGAGAGGGAGAGATACAGGGAGGGGGAGAGGGAGAGATACAGGGGAGGGAGAGGAGAGATACAGGGAGGGGGAGAGCGAGAGATACAGGTAGGGGAGAGAGAGATACAGGGAGGGGGAGAGAGAGAGAGATACAGGGGGAGGGAGAGATACAGGGGGGAGGGAGAGATACAGGGAGGGGGAGAGGGAGAGATACAGGGGAGGGAGAGGGAGAGATACAGGGAGGGGGAGAGCGAGAGATACAGGTAGGGGGAGAGAGAGATACAGGGAGGGGAGAGAGAGAGAGAGATACAGGGGGGATACAGGTAGGGGAGAGAGAGAGATACAGGTAGGGGAGGAATTATGGGAGGGGGAGAGGGAGCGATACAGGGAGGGGGAGAGAAACAGGTAGGGGGAGGGAGAAATACTGGGAGGGGGAGAGACACAGGGAGAGGGAGAGTGAGAGGGAGCTATACAGGGAAGGGGAGAGAGAGATACAGGTAGGGGGAGAGGGAGAGATACAGGGAGGGGGAGAGGGAGAGATACAGTTAGGGGGGAGAGAGAGATACAGTGGGGGGAGAGATACAGGTAGGGGGAGTGAGAGAGATACAGGGAGGGGGAGAAGGAGATACAGGTAGGGGGAGGAATTATGGGAGGGGGAGAGGGAGAGATACAGGGAGGGGGAGAGAGTGAGAAACAGGTAGGGGGGAGGGAGAGAAACAGGTAGGGGGAGAGGGAGAGAAACAGGTAGGGGGAGAGGGAGAGATACAGGGAGGGGGAGAGAGTGAGAAACAGGTAGGGGAGAGGGAGAGAAACAGGTAGGGGGAGAGGGAGAGAAACAGGTAGGGGGAGAGGGAGAGAAACAGGTAGGGGGAGAGGGTGCAAAACAGGTAGGGGGAGAGGGAGAGAAACAGGTAGGGGGAGAGTGAGAGATACAGGTAGGGGGAGAGGGAGAGAAAGAGGTAGGGGGAGAGTGAGAGATACTGGTAAGGGGAGAGGGAGAGATACAGGGAGGAGGAGAGGGAGACATATGGGTAGGAGGGGAGAGAGATACGGGTAGGAGGGGAGAGAGATACAGGGAGGGGGAGAGAGATACAGGGAGGGGGGAGAGAGAGATACAGGGGAGGGAGAGGGAGAGATACAGGAAGGGGGAGAGGGAGAGATACAAGGGAGGGGGAGAGGGAGAGATACAGAGAGGGGTAGAGGCAGATATACAGGGAGGGGGAGAGACACAGGGAGGAGGAGAGGCAGAGATACAGGGAGGGGGAGAGAGAGATATATGGGGACGGGGAGGGAGCGATACAGGGAGGGGGAGAGGGAGAGATACAGGGAGGGGAGAGAGAGATATGTGTAGGGGAAGAGAGAGATACAGGGAGGGGAGAGAGAGATACATGTTGGGGGAGAGAGAGATACAGTGAGGGGTAGAGGGAAAGATACAGGGAGGGGGAGAGAGAGAAACAGGTAGGGGAGAGAGAGATACAGGTAGGAGGGGAGAGAGATACAGGGAGGGGGAGAGAGATACAGGGAGGATGAGAGGGAGAGATACAGGGAGGGGGGAGGGAGAGATACAGGGAGGAGGAGAGGGAGAGATACAGGGAAAGGGAGAGGGAAACATAAAGGGAGGAGGAGAGGGAGAGAAACAAGGAAGGGGAGAGGGAGAGATACAGGGGGGAGGAGAAGGAGAGATACGGGGAAGGGGAGAGGGAGAGATACAGGGAGGAGGAGAGGGAGAGATACAGGGAAGGGGAGAGGGAAACATAAAGGGAGGAGGAGAGGGAGAGAAACAAGGAAGGGGAAAGGGAGAGATACAGGGGGGAGGAGAAGGAGAGATACGGGGAAGGGGAGAGGGAGAGATACAGGGAGGAGGAGAGGGAGAGATACAGGGAAGGGGAGAGGGAGAGATACAGGGAGGTGGAGAGGGAGAGATACGGGGAAGGGGAGAGGGAAAGATACAGGGAGGAGGAGAGGGAGAGATACAGGGAGGTGGAGAGGGAGAGATACAGGGAAGGGGAGAGAGGGCCACCATTGTTCCTGTTCCCAAGAAAGCTAAGGTAACTGAGCTAAACGACTACCGCCCCGTAGCACTCACTTCCGTCATCATGAAGTGCTTTGAGAGACTAGTCAAGGATCATATCACCTCCACCCTACCTGACACCCTAGACCCACTCCAATTTGCTTACCGCCCAAATAGGTCCACAGACGATGCAATCTCAACCACACTGCACACTGCCCTAACCCATCTGGACAAGAGGAATACCTATGTGAGAATGCTGTTCATCGACTACAGCTCGGCATTCAACACCATAGTACCCTCCAAGCTCGTCATCAAGCTTGAGACCCTGGGTCTCGACCCCGCCCTGTGCAACTGGGTACTGGACTTCCTGATGGGCCGCCCCCGGGTGGTGAGGGTAGGCAACAACATCTCCTCCCCGCTGATCCTCAACACGGGGGCCCCACAAGGGTGCGTTCTGAGCCCTCTCCTGTACTCCCTGTTCACCCACGACTGCGTGGCCACGCACGCCTCCAACTCAATCATCAAGTTTGCGGACGACACAACAGTGGTAGGCTTGATTACCAACAACGACGAGACGGCCTACAGGGAGGAGGTAAGGGCCCTCGGAGTGTGGTGTCAGGAAAATAACCTCACACTCAACGTCAACAAAACTAAGGAGATGATTGTGGACTTCAGGAAACAGCAGAGGGAACACCCCCTATCCACATCGATGGAACAATAGTGGAGAGGGTAGCAAGTTTTAAGTTCCTCGGCATACACATCACAGACAAACTGAATTGGTCCACTCACACAGACAGCATCGTGAAGAAGGCGCAGCAGCGCCTCTTCAACCTCAGGAGGCTGAAGAAATTCGGCTTGTCGCCAAAAGCACTCACAAACTTCTACAGATGCACAATCGAGAGCATCCTGGCGGGCTGTATCACCGCCTGGTACAGCAACTGCTCCGCCCTCAACCGTAAGGCTCTCCAGAGGGTAGTGAGGTCTGCACAACGCATCACCGGGGGCAAACTACCTGCCCTCCAGGACACCTACACCACCCGATGTTACAGGAAGGCCATAAAGATCATCAAGGACATCAACCACCCGAGCCACTGCCTGTTCACCCCGCTATCATCCAGAAGGCGAGGTCAGTACAGGTGCATCAAAGCTGGGACCGAGAGACTGAAAAACAGCTTCTGTCTCAAGGTCATCAGACTGTTAAACAGCCACCACTAACATTGAGTGGCTGCTGCCAACACACTGACATTGACACTGACTCAACTCCAGCCACTTTAATAATGGGAATTGATGGGAAATTATGTAAATATATCACTAGCCGCTTTAAACAATGCTACCTTATATAATGTTACTTAGCCTACATTATTCATCTCATATGCATACGTATATACTGTACTCTATATCATCGACTGCATCCTTATGTAATACATGTATCACTAGCTACTTTAACTATGCCACTTTGTTTACATACTCATCTCATATGTATATACTGTACTCGATACCATCTACTGTATCTTGCCTATGCTGCCCTGTACCATCACTCATTCATATATCCTTATGTACATATTCTTTATCCCCCTACACTGTGTATAAGACAGTAGTTTTGGAATTGTTAGCTAGATTACTTGTTGGTTATTACTGCATTGTCGGAACTAGAAGCACAAGCATTTCGCTACACTCGCATTAACATCTGCTAACCATGTGTATGTGACAAATAAAATTTGATTTGATTTGATTTGATTCGATTTTCAGGGAAGGGGAGAGAGAGAGATACAGGGAGGGGGAGAGAGAGATACAGTGAGGAGGAGAGGGAGACATACAGGTAGGAGGGGAGAGAGATACAGGGAGGGGGAGAGAGATACAGGGAGGGGGAGAAAGATACAGGGAGGGGGAGCGAGATACAGGTAGGGGGAGAGAGATAAAGGTAGGAGGGGAGAGAGATACAGGGAGGGGGAGAGAGATACAGGGAGGGGGAGAGAGATACAGGTGGGAGGGGAGAGAGATACAGGAGGGGGAGAGGGAGAGATACAGGGAGGGGGAGAGGGAGAGATACAGGTAGGGGGAGAGGGAGAGATACAGGGAGGGGGAGAGAGATACAGGTAGGAGGGGAGAGAGATAAAGGGAGGGGGAGAGGGAGAGATACAGCGAGGGGAGAGAGAGAGATACAGGGGAGGGAGAGGGAGAGATACAGGGAGGGGAGAAAGAGATACAGGGAGGAGGAGAGGCAGATATACAGGGAGGGGAGAGAGATACAGGGAGGGGGAGAGAGAGATACAGGGAGGGGGAGAGGGAGAGATACAGGAAGGGGGAGAGGGAGAGATACAGGGAGGGGGAGAGGGAGAGATACAGGGAAGGGGAAAGATACAGGGAGGAGGAGAGAAAGATACAGGGAGGAGGAGAGGGAGAGCTACATGGAAGGGGAAAGATACAGGGAGGAGGAGAGGGAGAGATACAGGGAGGAGGAGAGGGAGAGCTACAGGGAGGAGGAGAGAGAGATACAGGGAGGAGTAGAGGGAGAGATACAGGGAGGAGGAGAGGGAGAGCTACAGGGAAGGGGAAAGATACAGATACAGGGAGGAGGAGAGAGAGATACAGGGAGGAGGAAAGAGAGATACAGGGAGGAGAGGGAGGGATACAGGGAGGAGGAGAGGGAGAGCTACAGGGGAATGGGGAAAGATACAGGGAGGAGGAGAGGGAGAGATATAGGGAGGAGGAGAGGGAGAGATACAGGGAGGAGGAGAGGGAAAGATACAGAGAGGAGGAGAGGGAGAGATATAGGGAGGAGGAGAGGGAGAGATACAGGGAGGAGGAGAGAGAGATACAACCAAGGAGGGCCTTCAGCAGCACCTAGATCTTATGCACAGGTTCTGTCAGACCTGGGCCCTGACAGTAAATCTCAGTAAGACCAAAATAATGGTGTTCCAAAAAAGGTCCAGTCACCAGGAACACAAATACAAATTCCATCTAGACACTGTTGCCCTAGAGCACACAAAAAACTATACATACCTTGGCCTAAACATCAGCGCCGCTGGAACTTCCACAAAGCTGTGAACGATTTGAGAGATAAGGCAAGAAGGGCATTCTATGCAATCAAAAGGAACATACATTTCAACATACCAATTAGGATTTGGCTAAAAATACTTGAATCAGTCATAGAGCCCATTGCCCTTTATGGTTGTGAGGTCTGGGGTCCGCTCACCAACCAAGACTTCACAAAATGGGACAAACACCAAATTGAGACTCTGCACGCAGAATTCTGCAAAAATATCCTCCGTGTACAACGTAGAACACCAAATAATGCATGCAGAGCAGAATTTGGCCGATACCCACTAATTATCAAAATCCAGAAAAGAGCTGTTAAATTCTATAACCACCTAAAAGGAAGCGATTCCCAAACCTTCCACAACAAAGCCATCACCTACAGAGAGATGAACCTGCAAGACTCAATAGAAGACAAAACAAGGAACAAACCAAAAAAAGACAGGCTTTTGAAAAGTAACTATTTTTCATAAAATTGTACAGTTATCTTAGCTAGCTGAATTGCTAGCAGAATTGTTTACTTGTTGCTAAGCAGTTGCTAGGGACTCTCCTGGAAGAAGCTAGCTAGCTTACAAAGAATAACAACAAAAAATATCTAGTTAACAGAAGAAAGGAAGACGAAATAAGGACAAAAGAAGGACAGAAGAAAAAGGAAAAGAAAGAGGACAACAAAGTGAAACAGTCAGCACTTCTATTGCAACTTCGTATTTCGTCGTCCTAACATAGTCTACACTGCTATATGCCCAGCAGCTAGCCAGCTAGCAAACGTCCACCGTCTACTGAATAGCAGCACTGTAGAAACTATTACACTCAACTGAACGACTTGATTAGTGTAGTGTTAGCTAGCTACATAGTTGTCTTTGCTGTCTTCGTATCCAAGATAATTGTGTAGTTTAGAGCGTGTAGTCTTAGAGTGATTATCTTAATTTACCGAGGTTAGCTAGCCAGCTATTTGTCGTCCTTAACGTAGGAGACACTGCTAGCTAGCCAACAGCTAGCCAACGTCTACTGAATAGAACTTCCGCACTCAACAACCCGGTCGCATTCCGCTTCGCTCCACAGGTTGTATCACATTTTCATTTCATTTCATTACAGCACAACGGTTTGATTTGTTTGATCGTAGCTAGCTACATAGCTAGCTACATAGCCGTCTGTGTATCAAAGATAATTGTGTAGTCTAGAGCGATTTTCTAGGTTAGCTAGCCAGCTATTGTCGTTCTTTTAACGCAACGTAACGTAATCAACACTGCTAGCTAGCCAGCTAGCCCCCGAATAGCAGCACTGTAGAAACTATTACACTCAACGGAACGACTTGATTAGTGTAGTGTCAACAACGCAGCCACTGCCAGCTAGCCTACAAAGTCAACAACGCAGCCACTGCCAGCTAGCCTACTTCAGCAGTACTGTATCATTTTAATCATTTTAGTCAATAAGGTTCTTGCTACGTAAGCTTAACTTTCTTAACATTCGAGACGTGTAGTCCACTTGTCATTCCAATCTCCTTGCATTAGCGTAGCCTCTTCTGTAGCCTGTCAACTATGTGTCTGTCTATCCCTGTTCTCTCCTCTCTGCACAGACCATACAAACGCTCCACACCGCGTGGCCGCGGCCACCCTAATCTGGTGGTCCCAGCGCGCACGACCCACGTGGAGTTCCAGGTCTCCGGTAGCCTCTGGAACTGCCGATCTGCGGCCAACAAGGCAGAGTTCATCTCAGCCTATGCCTCCCTCCAGTCCCTCGACTTCTTGGCACTGACGGAAACATGGATCACCACAGATAACACTGCTACTCCTACTGCTCTCTCTTCGTCCGCCCACGTGTTCTCGCACACCCCGAGAGCTTCTGGTCAGCGGGGTGGTGGCACCGGGATCCTCATCTCTCCCAAGTGGTCATTCTCTCTTCTCCCCTTACCCATCTGTCTATCGCCTCCTTTGAATTTCATGCTGTCACAGTTACCAGCCCTTTCAAGCTTAACATCCTTATCATTTATCGCCCTCCAGGTCCCCTCGGAGAGTTCATCAATGAGCTTGATGCCTTGATAAGCTCCTTTCCTGAGGACGGCTCACCTCTCACAGTTCTGGGCGACTTTAACCTCCCCACGTCTACCTTTGACTCATTCCTCTCTGCCTCCTTCTTTCCACTCCTCTCCTCTTTTGACCTCACCCTCTCACCTTCCCCCCTACTCACAAGGCAGGCAATACGCTCGACCTCATCTTTACTAGATGCTGTTCTTCCACTAACCTCATTGCAACTCCCCTCCAAGTCTCCGACCACTACCTTGTATCCTTTTCCCTCTCGCTCTCATCCAACACTTCCCACACTGCCCCTACTCGAATGGTATCGCGCCGTCCCAACCTTCGCTCTCTCTCCCCCGCTACTCTCTCCTCTTCCATCCTATCATCTCTTCCCTCTGCTCAAACCTTCTCCAACCTATCTCCTGATTCTGCCTCCTCAACCCTCCTCTCCTCCCTTTCTGCATCCTTTGACTCTCTATGTCCCCTATCCTCCAGGCCGGCTCGGTCCTCCCCTCCCGCTCCGTGGCTCGACGACTCATTGCGAGCTCACAGAACAGGGCTCCGGGCAGCCGAGCGGAAATGGAGGAAAACTCGCCTCCCTGCGGACCTGGCATCCTTTCACTCCCTCCTCTCTACATTTTCCTCCTCTGTCTCTGCTGCTAAAGCCACTTTCTACCACTCTAAATTCCAAGCATCTGCCTCTAACCCTAGGAAGCTCTTTGCCACCTTCTCCTCCCTCCTGAATCCTCCTCCCCCTCCCCCCCTCCCCCCTGTCTGCAGATTACTTCGTCAACCATTTTGAAAAGAAGGTCGACGACATCCGATCCTCGTTTGCTAAGTCAAACGACACCGCTGGTTCTGCTCACACTGCCCTACCCTGTGCTCTGACCTCTTTCTCCCCTCTCTCTCTAGATGAAATCTTGCGTCTTGTGACGGCCGGCCGCCCAACAACCTGCCCGCTTGACCCTATCCCCTCCTCTCTTCTCCAGACCATTTCCGGAGACCTTCTCCCTTACCTCACCTCGCTCATCAACTCATCCCTGACCGCTGGCTACGTCCCTTCCGTCTTCAAGAGAGCGAGAGTTGCACCCCTTCTGAAAAAAACCTACACTCGATCCCTCCGATGTCAACAACTACAGACCAGTATCCCTTCTTTCTTTTCTCTCCAAAACTCTTGAACGTGCCGTCCTTGGCCAGCTCTCCCGCTATCTCTCTCAGAATGACCTTCTTGATCCAAATCAGTCAGGTTTCAAGACTAGTCATTCAACTGAGACTGCTCTTCTCTGTATCACGGAGGCGCTCCGCACTGCTAAAGCTAACTCTCTCTCCTCTGCTCTCATCCTTCTAGACCTATCGGCTGCCTTCGATACTGTGAACCATCAGATCCTCCTCTCCACCCTCTCCGAGTTGGGCATCTCCGGCGCGGCCCACGCTTGGATTGCGTCCTACCTGACAGGTCGCTCCTACCAGGTGGCGTGGCGAGAATCTGTCTCCTCACCATGCGCTCTCACCACTGGTGTCCCCCAGGGCTCTGTTCTAGGCCCTCTCCTATTCTCGCTATACACCAAGTCACTTGGCTCTGTCATAACCTCACATGGTCTCTCCTATCATTGCTATGCAGATGACACACAATTAGTCTTCTCCTTTCCCCCTTCTGATGACCAGGTGGCGAATCGCATCTCTGCATGTCTGGCAGACATATCAGTGTAGATGACGGATCACCACCTCAAGCTGAACCTCGGCAAGACGGAGCTGCTCTTCCTCCCGGGGAAGGACTGCCCGTTCCATGATCTCGCAGGTCCTAATCCAGGCACTTGTCATCTCCCGTCTGGATTACTGCAACTCGCTGTTGGCTGGGCTCCCTGCCTGTGCCATTAAACCCCTACAACTCATCCAGAACGCCGCAGCACGTCTGGTGTTCAACCTTCCCAAGTTCTCTCACGTCACCCCGCTCCTCCGCTCTCTCCACTGGCTTCCAGTTGAAGCTCGCATCCGCTACAAGACCATGGTGCTTGCCTACGGAGCTGTGAGGGGAACGGCACCTCAGTACCTCCAGGCTCTGATCAGGCCCTACACCCAAACAAGGGCACTGCGTTCATCCACCTCTGGCCTGCTCACCTCCCTACCACTGAGGAAGTACAGTTCCCGCTCAGCCCAGTCAAAACTGTTCGCTGCTCTGGCCCCCAATGGTGGAACAAACTCCCTCACGACGCCAGGACAGCGGAGTCAATCACCACCTTCCGGAGACACCTGAAACCCCACCTCTTTAAGGAATAACTAGGATAGGATAAAGTAATCCTTCTCACCCCCCTTAAAAGATTTAGATGCACTATTGTAAAGTGGCTGTTCCACTGGATGTCATAAGGTGAATGCACCAATTTGTAAGTCGCTCTGGATAAGAGCGTCTGCTAAATGACTTAAATGTAAATGTAAAATGAGAAGAGTCCCCTAAGCAAGCTGGTCCTGGGGCTCTGTTCACAAACACACCCTACAGAGTCCCAGGACAGCAGCACAATTAGAACCAACCAAATCATGAGAAAACAAAAAGATAATTACTTGACACATTGGAAAGAATTAACAAAAAAACAGAGCAAACTAGAATGCTATTTGGCCCTACACAGAGAGTACACAGCGGCAGAATACCTGACCACTGTGACTGACCCAAAATTAAGGAAAGCTTTGACTATGTACAGACTCAGCGAGCATAGCCTTGCTATTGAGAAAGGCCGCCGTAGGCAGACATGGCTCTCAAGAGAAGACAGGCTATGTGCTCACTGCCCACAAAATGAGGTGGAAACTGAGCTGCACTTCCTAACCTCCTGCCCAATGTATGACAATATTAGAGAGACATATTTCCCTCAGATTACACAGATCCACAAAGAATTCGAAAACAAATCCAATTTTGAAAAACTCCCATATCTACTGGGTGAAATTCCACAGTGTGCCATCAAAGCAGCAAGATTTGTGACCTGTTGCCACGAGAAAAGGGCAACCAGTGAAGAACACGCACCATTGTAAATACAACCCATATCTATGCTTATTTATTTTATCTTGTACCATTTGTACATTGTTAAAACACTGTATATATATATAATATGACATTTGTAATGTCTTTATTGTTTTGAAACTTCTGTATGTGTGATGTCTACTGTTAATTTTTATTGTTTATTTCACTTTATATATTATCTACCTCACTTGCTTTGGCAATGTTAACACATGTTACCCATGCCAATAAAGCCCTTGAATTGAATTGAATTGATACAGGGAGGGGGAGAGGGAGAGCTACATGGAGGAGGAGAGGGAGAGCTACAGGGAAGGGGAAAAATACAGGGAGGAGGAGAGGGAGAGATACAGGGAGGAGGAGAGGGGGAGATACAGGGAGAGGGAGGGGCAGAGATACAGGGAAGGGAAGAGGAAAGAGAGAGAGTGAGAGGGAGAGAGATAGAGAGAGGGGGAGAGAGAAAGGCGTCTGGTACAGTATATAGAGCACAGATAACGAAGGAGGGAGGGACAAGAGAGCCTGAGTGAAAGAAAATGACAGAGTATGGGAGTGACAATGACGGAAAAGAGAGAAAGAGAAACAGAGGACAGAAGAGTGAAGCATGGATAAACAAGTTACTAAAATGACTTTCTCCCTCGCTTCTCGTCCTCTGGTAAAGAATAAAACCCCGGTTTAAATCTTTCAGCTCCCTTTCACCCATTTCATTTGTTATTCGAAATACCCTTCTTCAGTTACTCTCTCAGTCTTATTACAGAGGCATCTTGGGTCCACGTCACGTTGTCAGTCCTTTGCTGCCCCTATCATCTTTCATGACCTTGTCAGCATCTGTCACTCACTACCCCCTCTGTCCTCCTTTCCTACCTCTCCATGAAGTTTCCCAGAGAGGATTGAAGTGATGAAATTTGTTAAAATCTGTCCATGTGAGAATACAGAGATAAGCAGACTAAGTGTGTATTTTTTGTATGGATGTCTATGAGTGTCAGATTTGGTCAACAATTTTTTTTTAATGCTAATTTGATGCTAAGTGAGGCTTATTTGAATGAATATAAGTTTCATACGGTTTAGGTTGTTACGCACATGGCATCTTGGTAACTTTGAGAATTTTTTTTCTTATATTGAAGCTTCATATCTGCCCTCTCATTGGCTAGAATGTCCCCACCTGATCTCGAATTCTCCCGCTTGCCTTTCCGCCTTTGCAACAACGACTCCTATTGTTAGGGCGGATACAAGACTATCTCGTCATTACAGTATCTCTGTGTTTCCTCACATCAGTAAGTCAATTTGATGATAACTTTATTGATCCCTGCCAGGTTAACATGGAGGCCTCTTCATGGGTTGCATGTTCAGAGACACTGAGACAGCAAGGACTCACAGGGCTCCGTATCTGATTCAGGATCTGCAGGGAATCTGATTCCCTCTGGCGTTTTTTTAGCTTCTTCATAGCAGTAGATTCAAATATATTTGGTCACGTCACGTTATCTGTTGAAGTAATCTTTCCATCCTGCAGCCAGGGGGTGTATAATGTACTTACGTTTTAGCATGCACAACAATTTCACACATACATATTATGTGTTGTACTGTATGTGCTCCTAATGCATTCTGTAATCATATAACAGTGTATGAAATTGGTAATTTAGCTAGACTATCTGTGAGGAGGGAAGGAGTGGAGGATTTCTGAGTTACACTGGTGACTGATCAATTAACGATTCTGAGAGGTTGTTTTCAAATAATATAACATTCAGACACACTGGAAGGACCATGCATTCCAGAATATGAATACAATGTGTACAGTCCAACAGATAGGGGTGCTGTGTCAGGTAAGACACACTGGAAGGACCATGCATTCCAGAATATGAATACAATGTGTACAGTCCAACAGATAGGGGTACTGTGTCAGGTAAGACACATTGGAAGGACCATGCATTCCAGAATATGAATACAATGTGAACAGTCCAACAGATAGGGGTGCTGTGTCAGGTAAGACACACTGGAAGGACCATGCATTCCAGAATATGAATACAATGTGTACAGTCCAACAGATAGGGGTGCTGTGTCAGGTCAGACAATGTTTTGGTCAGAAAGTGTAACTGAAAGCTCTATACTACATGTGTTGCTGTCATGTGCTGTACTTCTGCTAAGAGTTACATGTGACATTCCCCTTCTCCTGTCTCCATAACAAGCTACATCTATTTACTTCCCAGGGGGCAGGAGGAGGCGAGGCCAGCATAGAGGTGTTGTCTCCTTAACCCTTTGTGTTCTCTATGCAGGAGAGATATGTTCTGGTCTTCTCAAATGGGACCCTATTCCATTTATAGTGAGGAGCCCTATAAAGGGAATCGGGTGCCATTTGGGACACAGGCATGCTATAGCTTCCATTGGTTTTATTGGCCATAAATAACTACAAGTATGTCAACTACAAATGTGATCTAAACTTGGTAGTTGGCACTCCGTGTACAGCATTTTTTATTTTGCTAGTAATTTAGCTAAGTAGTTATAGCTAGGATAAAATGTACAGATAATTCTAGGAAATGAAGAGAATTGAGATGAATACAATACACATAACAAAGAAAAATAAACAGAAAGGTAAACCAATTACCCATTTAGTAATTAACAATACACATTTCTCACTTCACAATGATACTGTAGCACCCACACATTAGTTTAATGAATTTCCTCAACTGAAGTTCACTTAGGTAATATTTTATTTCATTTATTCATTTAATTTTTCAAAACTATTTTTTTCCATAATAAATTTTACTTTGATTTCAATAATAAAGAAATAGTCACAATTTGAACATAAAATACTGTAGAAAAAAATACCACAGGTAGAAATGAACAAAACAAACAAACAAACAAAGAAGAATTCATAATCATCATTATTTATAGGTCATAGTAGTTCTCCTCATACTCATTCCAAGTACATCAGGTCGTCAGGAAAGCAGAATAGAATTGACATTAGAATGACAGTACAAACACACAAACGGTTGAAATGGTTGCTTCTTTGTCTTATTTCTTCTTCAGATTGTTTCCGTCAGCCCAAGCGTACACTGGACAATCATATTATAGGACCACTTGGAAACACATACATCATCATCATCATCATCATTCGGAATATAGGTCTTCATTCTCAAGTAGCTAGGTTTAGTTTGGCGGGCAGGTATCGGGAGGAAGGCAGTCTGTTACTGTTATTGCCCCAGCAATTGGGAGGGGGCGGGAATGGGGAGAAAGGCAGTGAAACCCTGGAGACGTTACCTCATCCTGCATGTCATCATCATGCCATGCCTCTGCTGTACACTATTATCATTGAATGGTAGAGTTTGAGGACCAAGTCAGGTTACTACTGGGCCGGGTTAATATATATATTAGATCAGGTTGGCATTTGTATAAAAACTCAACAGGAACACGTGTATAAAGGCGGAATGAATAATTAAATAACCCCCCCCCCAAAAAAAATGGCATTGCGGATCGATGTCATCGTAAAATCTTCTATATCTAGCAACACTTAATAACATTTAATTTGGTATTTTTGTAATTTTCTTATTTTTTTATTCCAAAAATGGTTGGAGGAGGAGCAGATATATTTTGCGTGGTCATCTATACAACAGGCTATAAAACACCACTTTGTCACAGTCCAGAAAGCACATATAGATGTGGTTGTACTGTATATAAACATATGTACTGGAACTGTAGTAAGATACGTTTTGCGTGCATGGAGTTCCAGGATCAGAATGATCGCGTTCACAACGTTCCGCCGTCTCCTTCCACAATTCTGTTAAACACATTGCCTTAGATTCCATACTGATGTCGAAAACCAAGTCGTCCACAATTCTTAACTGGCAAAGATGAATCTTGAATAGAACTTGACATAAGTCTCTCAAGATCAAGATTAATCGTAGGCCCTTTTGTCTTTGCACTGTTAACAGATCGGGCGGCCATTTTTTATATTAGTCTGTTTTGGGCCATTACTGCCACTATAAAAAGTGCAAATACTTTGGCTGATT